>NC_056733.1:285605723-285643223 GCF_019279795.1 Protopterus annectens
CAGCATATTTAAGATTTTCTCTTGGTTCTCAAAAATACTGAATTAGTTCTGATGAACATTGCAATTATCCTGTCATAATCTAGTTCTGTAGAACTAGCCATTTTTTTTTCATTTCCCATCACTTTTTGAGCTTTTCTGCATATATTCTGAGGTAAGGAAACTTGAAATGAATGCATCTCCATCTGTAAACTTGCACCTTTTTTTTTTAACTTGAACTTATACCTTTGCATTTTGCTAGCATGCTGTGAAGCTTTGACAATGTGGAACTGTTCGTATGATATCTCCCTTGGTTTTCTTTTGTTTCTGCTATTCTGATTTTATAAGACTAAAAAAAAAAATTGTATTTCCAGCCTAGTGCAAATCAGCTGTGAAACCAAAAGTAATAGCCATCACAAGCGCATACATATGCTTTTAACTCACAGAAAACTCTAACTTCTGGAGAATGCATAAATATTTATACCAACTGGTAAGAGTTAGTACAACTTCATTCCTTTTCACCTAGGAGCAGTGGTATGTCACTCCTCTATCAACATACAAACATCCATAGATTCCTGATCCTACTCTGAAAAATCAAGTACATGCTATTTAACAAGTACAAATACAGTGCTGTTCAGTAACAAATCTTCCTGGCAGCCATTAGATTCAATCGTCTCAAAGTTCTTACATCAATATAGTAATATAATGCAACAAATCTAGACTTTGTTTTACATTTTTAAAAACAACTTTTCTTGTCCTGCGTACAGTACAACCTAGATACATTGTATCAGCATCATTTTGTTCAGCCAGGTTTGAGCTTTCTTATGCCAGCAAGCAATTTCTTTATAGATGCTTGTTTTCAAGACTTTTACAAAAATATGAAACATTATGTTCATCTATTTATCTGTTAAAATAAGCAACACTTAGTACCGTTAAGCCTCTACAACATAGTTGAAACATCATGTAAAGTTTTATTCAGCATCATCTAAGGTTTCAGATGATAGCATGTAACATTATGTAAGTTACTTGATATTTTGAAAAACACACATATGGAAATACTGCAAATTTTCATAATGGCTAAAAAAACAACTAGCAATATATCGAGTTTTCTTCAGCAGAAGTGTTTTTTTTTTCTTTCTCCAACTATAAATTTCACAAAATGCTTTTCAATATTGTGTAGCTCACTATGTTATGATAATATGAATGTAAATACAAAAGTAGGAATAACAAGTCACAGGCAGTAATTCTTATCCTGTGTAAAGCATCTCAGTCAAAAAGAATCTCTGTGTCATTTTGTTTCTCACATCCAGGTTGTTCATATGCAGGCCATCATTAATTGGTTGTTTTGTCGGTTAAGGAAGGTACTCCAAATGATGTCATGATGCAATGAACAAGTATGATTGTTAAACAGAAGTAAACCATAAAGGCTCAATATGTGTAAATGAGTTACATTTGATTTGTTTTAAGTTTTAAAATGAAAATCTTTATACTGTTCTAAGAGGACATGGATAACCATTATCAAAAAATGCTACCAATAAAGCCTTCTAAATTGCTACCTACATAGTTTATTCTTTTCAGTAGTTTTTTTTTTTAAATTAAAGGCCCTGTCAAAAAGGTATTTTACCAACCAGATGCATCACTAAGAACTCATCAGTGAGAAACCATTACAATACTCTATAAATCTCACTTCAGAGTGACATGGGGTAAACAGCTTAACATATCTGTCTACTTCATCTTCTACCTTTTCTTCTTCTTCTTCTTCTTCTACTTCTTCTTCTACTTCTTCCTCTTCTTCTTCTTCTACTTCTTCTTCCTCTTCTTCTTCTTCCTCTTCTACTACTTCTTCTTCTACTTCTTCCTCTTCTTCCTCTTTGTCTTCCTCTTCTTCTTCTACTTCTTCTTCTTCCTCTTCTTGTCCTTCTTCTTCTTATTCCTCTTCTTCCTCTTCTTCTTCCTCTTCTTCTTCTTCCTCTTCTGCTTCTTCTTCTACTACTTCTTCTTCCTCTTCTTCTTCTTCTTCCTCTTCTTCATCTTCTTCTTCCTCTTCTTCTTCCTCTTCTTCTTCCTCCTCCTCTTCTTCTTCTTCTACTTCTTCTTCCTCTTCCACTTCTTCCTCTTCTTCTTCTTCTTTTTCCTCTTCTTCTTCTTCTCTTAACTGTATTTAGAACCACAAAGTATTGTTTCAAACTGGGGGTTGTTGTTCATTTACCATGTAACACCCAAACCTTTTAGAATGAACTCTGCCTAGTAAACTTTTTGGAGTTCTAAAAATAGGCTCAAACTAAATAATAAAAAGTGTAGTTTAAGGACTTTAGGTAGATTATCCCTCACCTCGTCATAGCATTCAAACAACACACCTCTACAAAATGTGTTTGTAGTTAGGGACTTAGGTACTTGGGCTGATAGTTCACTGTCTTTTGGCCACCATGTTTCAAAAGCTGTCAGAAAATCCTTTTATTTAGCCTAATTGCCAAAGGAATATCATCAAGGTCTAAAGAGATGATCACTCCATTATACTCAATATTGATCAGGCCAATAATTGAGTACAATGCCCCCTTCGGGATGTATCTCACTAAACACATCAAACAATTACAAAGAGCACAAAGGTTTCTAACCAAAAGTATGACAGGCCTAATATCTCTGAGCTACCAAGAGAGTCCAAAATCGCTGTCTCTTTATTAACTGTCTTACAATCTTTTGAAGGGAGATCTTTGCCTCTCTCTCTCTCTCTCTCTCTCTCTCTCTCTCTTACCATGGCAGTTGAAATCCAGTTGTCCTGGACTTCCTGTTTTTCCACTAGTCCAGTATCTCCATCAATACTCAATCCAGGAACCTAAATCTTCACTAACAGATACATAAAACATGACGGATGAATGGGTTTATATCCCAGCACCTCCCAAACCTCTGGAATAAAATTCTCCTGCATGCTAATCAGAGTGACTCTTTATATTCCTTTAAATAAAAACTAGATGACTTGATGGGTATCCACAAATTTACTCAAGGATTGACCATGATGGCCCTCCTCAGGAAAGGAGGTGTGGTCTAAGGAAGGGTACTGGCAAGATGTGAATAGTCATGACACTCATTGGCCTTGGAGTATTTATGAATCTATAACATCACTAGAGAAGCCTAAATAGTTTATCAAAAAATAAGGCTTCCACAATATATGAAGAAACTGCCGATAAATATCTTTGCTCTAACCAGAAGTAAATATGCATTGGCAAGTACAATATCATTTAAATTACCTACCTAAAAAAGGAACACTTTTTCAACAAGTCAAAATTACTAAGATTTGAGGCAGCTCAGAGAAACCAAGCATTGAAGTTTTCTCCTTAATGGTTTGGATGATCCAAAAGAGGAGGTTCTTCCAATTATTCTTCAGTTGTTTGGAAGGACACATGACCTAGCTGATTGGGCCGGGAGCCCTACCCAGGTGTTATGGAAAAAACAGCCAGACAATGCCAGTCCCATTGGTACATGCAAATTTTACACATGGAAAGGAAGGAATGCATGACATGATGGCCTCAACACCTTTGACCACAGTGTAGTACTAGTTATATTTAGAGCATCTTAACACCATTCTTAAGATAACCTTTTATTGTCAGTTATTTGTTCTGGAATATGGTGCTACTCTCACATGCTCTCTTGGGTCAAGATTTTGGTCAATAAAGGAGATTCAAATGATAGTTTTCACAAAACTTTATTTTGACCATAACAAGGAATTGTCTCATGTGTGTAAACAGATTGAAAGCATTTGACATTTGATTCCATTTGTCTTGCACTCGTGTAATCTGACTTTTAACAGTATTTCTCACTGAAAAATATTTGTTTTGTACTTTATGAATGGTAGTTTTAGCATCCTGTTCCGGCTGCATTTTTCTAGGATCTGTACAGTATTGGTTGTCCAAAAAAACTTGTGTCAGTTTGCTGCTTATTAATCAACCAATAAGCTTCATATATCTGAAATGACAAAAGGAATATGAATCATTTTACTTTGCCCCTAGTTTTATATGATTTGTAACAGACTATGTTGTCTATATCTGGCAATTTGAGACTGCTTATTAAACCACTTGGGAGTGTCCGTGTGTACTTGCATGACCTGCTCTGTAGTGACTCTTAAAATCATTTACAATCTAAATGTTATCCACATTAGTGAAAATACCATAAAGCTAACCAGCATTTTGGAGGGTAAGCATTTAAATGTTCTGTACTACACAGTGTGGTACGATTTGTCAAAGCATAAGAGTGCATGCAGTATCTCTATACTGTTTACAGTTGGTATTTTGAGCTTACTGTAACTTTGCAAACTTTTTATTGTTATTTATAATGTGCTCACCACTACCTACCAGATTGCTGCAAATAATGGCTACACTGATAAATGATCCGTAAGCCACATGCATGTTAGATTATGCATTCAGCAAATAAAATAATTTATTAATCCCAGTTTATCTATGCAGATGCAAGAACCGGCACCCAGTGTGTGAATCATATTATATGATTTGATGTTTGCTGTTATTTGTTCTCATGAAATAAATGTTTGTTTGTAAATACCAACCTATTATATGAACATAAAGGGTTTAAGGAATAATACTTATAAGAAACTTGTGCATTAAATCTTGCAATTACTTTCTTCAAAATGCCAGTTCCTTCCTTCTTGTCAGATCCTCCTTTGTTCTTGCTACCGGTGAAAGATCCAGCCATAATGAAGAACACTGGACTGCACCACTTTTCTTAGGTTCATAGGTTCATAGGTTAGTACTAGGCTAACTGCCTTTGTGGGCCATTGTGTAAGCCCTAGCCCATTACCCATTTCTCAGAATGTTATGGCAGTTGCTTAACATCTAGCAGGGGCTGAGTATCATCTTGTCTACAGCTCTCAACTTCTTTGGTCAAGGAACTGGGACAAAGCTAAAAACAATAGGTAGGAAACCCAGTATTGTTACTCATACTTCTCAGGTGTACCTTATTATGAGGAATGTTCCTCGTTTTGAGTCTTAAAAAGTCTGTTTCCCTACTGTTCCACATTTCACATTTAAAGGGCATGTCACACATTCAGGGTTTTCTAAATAATGACTCAGCAGCCAAGAGATATGCTCTGTGATAATGGAACGTGTTTTACTTTGATCATATTCAGTGTCGGTAACAGTTTCAAGAGATAATGGAGCACACTGGACTTTGTGTAACCACATCACTCAGTATTCTGGATTTGGACCAGTGTTTTCCATTATCACCAAAGATCCTTCTCTATGCTTGCTCAGCATGCTGGAAATCATTATCTGAACAGACAGACAACATCAGCTCATTCAAAAAGTCACTCCATTGTCACTTACTCAAAGAAAACATAAGTACTTGCTTCAAAGATAATGATTAATATACTTTAATGCTCCCTCTCTCAGCTACACCTCTCATCTACTCTTCTTATCAGTATCAGGCCATTTATTTTTTCTCCTATTTATCCACAAATCTTAGTATCACCTCCTTCTTATACAATTCCGTTACGTGTGTTGCGGGGGGGAGGGGTAATACAAGACTTAAAAGTATATGACTGAAGAAGAATGTATTAATTTGTCTATGTCTGTTTCTAGCTCTCTGCATTCATCCTCTTCATACTTGCTATGTACCCCTAACATTTTATTTGTTTATTTATTTATTGATGTAATTATTTATTTATTTGACATTTGTTAACTGGGAAGGTCTGACTGATCCAAAAAGTGCCTCTTTTCAGTGGAGGCCTGGGGAGAAAAGCTCCACAATTAGCATAGATTGCAATATAATAGCAAAAAGATTAATTTCTATCAAACTAACAAAGAATTATACACAATACATTCTAAAACATAACTATTCAATTACTAAAAAGATTCCTCTCTGCTAGTTGGCTTTGTCCCTGCTCCTTATCTGTGCTATAGCTTTTCCTAACATCCTTCATCACCTCCTTATATCTCTCTTTAAAGCACTACATCTAATAATTTACTTTATTGTAGTACTTAAACTACTGTAACTACTTCTAATTAGCACAACCAAATCACCATTTCATCACTACATGTCTGTTAACACCTAATACTTGCTTATCTCCAATAATACCTCGCTCTAATGTATTTCTTAAATTATTGCTATCTTATACACCACTCTTCTATCTGTAAAGTCTCTGTACAAGCCTTGTATATTAATGTTTGTGAACATCAATACAGATTTTATTATATTGACTACTATGCCATGTATTCACCAAAACTGCATTATAAAAGCTGTTATTGTAAATATTGATTGTTTTAAGCTGTTACCTTGGAGCTTTTCTCTCCAGGCCTCTGCTTAAAAAGGACACCTGTGCCCATTTGGACTTTCCCACTAAACAAATGTCAATAAATTAATAAACAGATATTATCATTTAAAATAGCACGTTACAAAATGTATGACAAGGTGGAGGCGGTTTGTGAGAAAAGCACGTTACCTAAGCTGGAGAGCTGGAGAAGCATGAGATAAGCATTGCAATATCATTATATAAAGGTTGCACATCCATATAACACATTACATAATTTGAGCACAGGAAGGGAAATAAAACACCATTGTAGTGCACTATGGTACCTACAAGACAAAATAAGGGAAATATATATATATATATATATATATATATATATATATATATATATATATATATATATATTAGGGAAAGGATAGTGAGGTATGAAGTAAAGAGAATGGGAGATTGTGTGCAACAATCAGAGGAGAGGTACCATAGAATAAAGGCAGACTATGTCTAGTTGTTAGAGACTACAGGGGAAGAAAAAGCAGAAGGTAAGAATAAGTGGAAGGAATCTGAGAACAGGTCTGCAGCTAGAGAGAATGTACAAGTATAGGAAGGAAAACAGAGGAATATGATAGAATGGATGTGAGGGAGAATTATTGTAGGGAATTGTAATAGGGGGAGAGACAGAGTAATTTCATCATACATCTATCTGCAGTTGTAAGTCATTCTTATTTGCTTATACCACTTTCATTCTGGAGTATATTACAATGCATTTCACTTTTATCTATTATTAGCATATGGCTATTATTTTGAATTTTAAATTTATGGTTTTACTTTCCTTCTTTTTTAATGCAATTAATAAAATTGCAGTTTTTTTTTCTTTGGTAATTATTAACTTTTGGTTTTATACTCATGTCTTCAATGTATTGCATTCCTGATTGCTATGTTTTTACTAACTGCATCTTGTTTTTGCTAACTTGGCCCAGGTTGTGGCTGAAAAGGGCCCTCAGACAAGGCCACATAGCCAAGTAACAAACATTCGTCTTCTTCTTTCGGCTTTTTCCATTAAATAAACAAAATTAAAAAAATGATGTATAAAAGTGAACTTGTGCTTATTTTTGTTGGATATCAGACTGATCAGAATAATCCAATAACTGGATCACAGACTAGTGTGTGCTGGTTGTAACTTTAAAGCATAAATCCAGGAAAAAATGGTTTAATTAGAACTTCAAACAATATTAGCTAAGAATATTTTGTGCCCTGTTTTATGTGTTGGTGTTTCATTTTCTTTCAGACAAGTTGACAGAGTGCTTTTGTTTGGTTTTATGATGATTGTAAATATTCCAGTTGATAACTTCAATGAAAATTGGGCCAAGGGTTAGGAGAATCATAAAATCAAAGTTCTTGACAGTTTGTTAGGTTTAACACATTTAATTAAAATGTTATTATAAATGATAATAATAGTCTTTTTATTTATTCAAACATCAGACTTTTTTGTAAGGAATGCAGTAAGATATATTAAATCAGGTGTCCCAGAGGAACATTTAGAAATAGGGATACACTGGATGCTGCAGTGCAGAAAACAGCTGAAGTGATGTCTTATATGGTGCAAAAAAGAAGATAGTGCTATAATTAGATGAAGACATATCCGAGTAGTTCTCGATGATCCTTAATCTAACAATGTTCTAGAAAGCAAACCAAATGAGCTTGACTCAAGAATTACCATGCCCTCATTGAATAATACTATTCCTTTTTTCAAATGTGCTACCTCAATCTAATATTCAAATAAGATTAGCATTCCGAGACTGACTACATGTAGTGACAGACCGTGTGCTATCCAGCAAAATCAATGAAACATAACTGCTCCAAATCCTGCTAAATGATAAGACTGTTTTGTCTAGTGACTCTACAAGTCAATAATGCTAATTACAATATCATGTGTCATAGTTTTCTTTCCACTGGTCCTAGTTCCATTTCCAAGTGAACTTCCTGTGCTGCATGTGAAGTCCCTATTTATTACAAAAACTGTGACAGATAAATGATATCAGATAAATAACCATTCAACTTTCTTTTTAAGTGTATTTGTTCTACCAGTATTAGACTCAAGTTCCTCTTTCATAAATAATCATATTTAAAATACTCATAAATATTGACAATATATATTGACAGTATCGGTAAGTGTTTGATGTATGGTGCATCGGTTCTGCACCTCCCTAATTTTGAAAAGAGTTTTCTTTCTTTCTCTTTATGGGCAAAGATATGATAAATAAAGTTGCTGCAGTTTTCCCATATCGTGAACATATATGGTAGCCATTGCCACATTAGGTTCATAGGCTAGTACTAGGCTAACTGACCTCTTAAGCCATTTTAAGCCTAGCCAATTATCCCATGTGAGAATCAAACCCTGCACCTTGTGTCTGTGAGGTAAACATCTTAACCATTATGCCAAAAAACGCAATGAGGGATTACTGTTTTAAGAATGTATATATGTAGGTTACAGTGATTGTGTTTGTGATAATTGAAGTGTTAACATAATTTTTACAAAGCTGCCATTTTGTACAGAATAAAAGTTAACTCTCTGACTAAAATGCTGGTGTATCCTTACATTTCTGATACTCTTATTTGTTATTACTGGGTAACAAAAGGCATGCATTGTGACAGCTCTGTTTTGTTTTCAGTTTTGGATACGTTGTTTAATTTTTCAATGCTGGAGGCATTGTTTAAAGGTACTGTAATTATATTGCTGTTCTTTGTATTACCACTGGTCAGGGCCACATCTGAAAAAGGTACTTGGTCCACTTCATCCATGATATGAATAAAGAAGCAAACAAATAAATAAAATGTACAGAGAGTGGAGCTGGTAAATTTGAGGGAACGAAAAGTCAATTAGCCTATCAGTTTTGATATGGAAAGTCATGGGAAAATCATGCAAGTAATGCTGATAGGGTCTGCAGAAGACATCAGTCTCCAGGACAAAGGAAACATAAGCTTATGGCCAGCATGATCTATGTGTCAAACCTGATCCAGTTTTACAACTGGACCTTGAGAGTGGAGTATCACTAGGTAGAGTTATCTGTACTTAGTTTGATCTTTGACTCAGTCTTATACAGGCAGCTGGTTAAGAAATCTGCAGTATTTTGAAACAATGTATTAAAAAGAGTGTTGTAAACAAAATCCAGAGAAACACTGAAGAGGACATTTGACAGATGGAGAACGGTGGAGGGGTGGAAGGCAAAACTAAATAGGCTAATTGCCTCTTTCTGCTATCCAATAGCTGTAGTACAGTTCAAAATATATTTTGCCAGTATTCATTTTATAACTTGCTTTATAAATACAGTGGATTTTTTTTATACTACAATGTAATATTTAGAATGTAAGTTAAAGAGACTGCACATAGCAGGACAAGCTTTTCTCATATAAATTTTGAAACAGTAGTGGACAATTATAAAATCTTTTTTGTACTATTACTATTATTTATCCTGAAATGCAGCTATGTGAAGGATGAAACATATTCCTATAGCCGGTGGATATATGGGGCGTGTTCCTACAAAGTAACTAAATATGTATCAAATTCCACATTTTAGCACTATGCAGGACTTAGATCAGTAATACTGTGCTGATTGCTCCTTTCCTGCATTAAGAAGACAGCCTTTTTTCTTTGCATATTGCAGTGCATTATGGTTTAAGCAACGTATACTTCCTCTCTAGACAGTCTCTCTCTCTCTCTCTCTCTCTCACACACACATGCACGCATGCACACACATGCACACACGCGCACACGCGCTCCACACGTGCGGGCGTGTACACACACACACACACTTCTTTGAGTGTTGTTAAGTGTTGAGTTAAATGTCTGCTGTGTTAGGCAGATCTCTAAGCTAACCCATTTCATCTAGGTACCTGTTTTAGCAGAATCACTGAAAGCTTTGAACACTTCTGTGCGCAAGATCTTATACGTGGAACACTAAGAGAAAATGATGCCAGTAAATTATTAGTTTCTTTAACCAAAAAGCTTATGGGTACAGTGTGTATATTCTATGCCAGCCATTTAGATGGAGTAAAACACTTAAGCTAAATGTAGCCATTTCTTCCAAAACTGACATCTTTATGTAACCAGTCAGATTTTGAATGAATGTGTTAAAGAATTAATGAACTCTCAAGTACAGCCAAGGATATAATATTGATGGTAGTCCCACAGTCAGATTCCATTTTTTCTGCCTTGCCAAACAGCTTCCCGTCATTTCTGCATTCCTTTGCTAAACAGAGCAGTACTAGAACATTCTGTACATTGTACAGAAAGATAATTTGTCAGTTAATCTTGGATCAAAGAGAAGAAGTTCTCATTCAAAGCAATGACTAATCATGCTTATGTCATGCAGTAATAATTAACATAGCCCTCTAGTGCTGAAAAAGCCTCCTGTCACTATATATGCCAGCATCATAGTATTCCAATTTGCAGGAGCGGCCTTAGGTCAACTGGTGCCCTAGGCAAAAGGGCTCCATGGCACCCCTCCGTACCACCAGGTGCCCCCATCTTGGTCTACCTACACCAAATAAACACTGGAAAAGTGCCCCTGCTAGAGCAGCACCCTAGGTGGCCACCTAGTTGGCCTATGCCTAAGGCCAGCTATACCAATGTGATATCACAATAGTTGACTGAACACCAGAAACAGAAAAAGGTTGATCAAGTTGACCTGGTGAATAAAAAGAGGAGCAGAACGGGAAAACATCTGTTGTATTACACTAAGCACCCATTACCTGTGAATATTTCTCACTTTTATTAAAAGTGAAATAATAAAAACATGTTCTACTATAATAAAAATAAAACTCTAACACTCCATAAAAAGTTACAGCTGTGAGTATGATACCCACCATCCCTGGGGTTACTGACTGTATATCTCAGTAGCAAAAATAATTCCCAAGGATGGGTTCATGGAGAACAGCAGCTTTTTTAACTTTAGCCTGCCCTATCCTGTGGTTATGCTGCTATGAAAACTGGAGATAATTCAAGATAATGGTTAAACAGCTGTGATATTTGACACAAAAAGGGGTTAGAGTGCCATGAAAGGAAATGCACATCAGAATTAGTTAGTGTATAATACCCAATGTACTCTATGTCTGAATAAGAATAACACTGCTAAGGGTGTTGTATTTGGGTCCTCAGTATCCTACAGGCTGCTGTTGTACATCAATGCAATCAGGAAAAAAATGCAGTAAAGTGAAAGTGTTATACAGTCCAAAACAAACCAGAATGAGGAAAACACTACATTAGTAGCTACCATTAATGTTCCACAAATATAAAGTAACTGCTGTATGATGTTAGCCAACAAATGTAGTATAAAACAGAAGCTGTGAACAACAAGTGTAGAAAAGATAGAAATACCTGTTTTCCATAAAACAGAACTGCAAACAGTGGAGCAGTACAGTAGGATCATGGGATCATAGGATCATAGGATCATAGGAAGTTACTAGGCTATTGGCCCTGAGGCCCTTATAAGCCTAGCCAAGAGTTTATCCCATTTTTAAACAAGTCAGCACCCAAAGCCCCTGTCCAGCAGGAACACAGGTGGAATCCCAGCAGTGTATTTTCTGTTTCCCATCTACTTATCCAGGTTACACTTAAAAAGGGATAATGATGTACTCTGCTTGACATGGAGAGGGAGAGTCTATTCCACAGATGGGAGAGTCTCTGGGACACAAATCTGTCTCGCCAACAAGTCCTATTGATGTCACAGACAAGGTTGAGGTCGCGTGTACAGGTTGCACGAGTAGAGCTTGACTATATGCAGCAGTCCCATCAAGGTGGGTTCTGAGACTGCTTTGTATGCCAGACAGTGGTCACTTCTGAGGAATCTGTATGTAACTGAGTAGATGGACAGGGCTTTTAGCCTATCTGTGTAGGGTAGGTGTTTGAGGCCTTGGATTCTCCTGGTGAGGCACCTCTGTGGTCTCTCCAGCTGCTACATGTACTTTGCGAGGTACATGCTGAAGGGGGCATTGTACTCAATAATTGGCCTTATAAGGGAAGAATACAGGGATCTTATGACCTCTTTGTCCCTAGATGAGATACCCTTACTTATGAGGTGGGCCATGTAGAAAGCTTTCCGTACAACAGAAGCAACATGGTGGTCAAAAGTCAGGTTGCTATCAACCTGGATGCCCAAATCCCTCACTACTGATTATGTACTTAGGGTATTGTTATTAATGTGATAATATGTAGGGACGTCACTCTCCCCAAAGGGGATGATGATGCATTTTTTGGCATTCAGCTTGAGGCCATGTTTCTGGTACCAGTCATTTGTTTGGGTGAGACCCCCTTGGAGGAAGTCCACATCACTTGGGGAATTGATGACTGCACCCAGCTTGCAGTCATCTACAAACGTGGTCAGCTATAGCCCACTGGTTTTGGCCTGCACCTCAGAGAAGTATATCCCAAATAACAGAGGCCCCAAGACCGATCCCTGGGGTACGCCACTTGTTACAGGACTACTGCTTGAGGTGGCTTCCCCTATTTTGATTAGGTGGGTTCTATGAGTGAGCCAGTTTGCTACCCATCTGGTAACATATGGATTGATGTCTAGTTGAGAGAGTTTATCTACTATGCCTGAGTGGGGAATAGTGTTGAAGACTTTGGCCAGGTCAAGGTAGGCAGTGTGCACCATCTTCCCCTTGTCTATGGCCTGGGTGACTGTCTCAAAGAAACTAACCAGATTTAACAGACATGACCTCCCCTTGACAAAGCTAAACTGTGTGGGGTCGAGTGTTTGGAGGTTGCCAATGTCACTGTTAATGAGGTCCATGATAATCCATTCCATGGCCTTGCAGATCAGGCTAGTTAGGCTGATGGATCTATAATTTCCTGGATCAGTGGACGCTCCACCTTAGTGTAAAGGGATGACAGTGGCTGTCCTCCACTTGGCTGGGACAAAGCCGGTACTCAGGCTTTGGTTGAATAGGGTGCCTAATGGTGTTGCAAGTTCATGCCTGAGTTCATGTAGGATGCAGCCTGGGATGTTATCGGGTCCCAAGGAAGCTGCATTTTTTGTCTTTGAGATGGCAATGATGACCTGTTCCCTAAAGATAAGGGATGGGATTACTAATGGGGGGGGGGGGCAGAGGAGAGAAGTTTTCACTGAACCTGTCAGCCAGTAGATTGGGTATATCTACAACATTTGAGTATGTGGTGTCCTTGACCACCAGTTCTGAACAGATGTAGGTGCTTCCTTTGAAACTGTGGACATATGCACTCACTATTTCTTGGAGCTGTTTATAGTTTATTTTGAGCATTCTTTAGTGGTGTTTTCCTGTTTTATTCCTTTTTTTTGTATGTGAAGAAGGCCTTATGATTGTCTCTAGTAGATGTGGCCAATTTGAACTCAAAGTTGGCTTTATAGGATTTCACTAGAGCTCTTATTTGCTTGTTCATGCTAAGGAGAGATTGCTTCCAATTGGGCACCTGCTCCGTCTTATCCTGGGCAGCAATTTTATCCTTTTGTTATATAGTTTATTTATTGCAGATGTCCACCAGACAGGTTTACTCTTCCTTGCAGAGAATGATTTTGTCCTGTCAGGTATTCCTGATTCCATGCATCTATATAAATGCTCGTATAGTACTTCGGTGTTGATTTGCTTAGTGTGGGAGGGGGCTGTGAAGCTGTTTATACCATCCCTCAGGAGGTTGTAATCAGCTTTGAAGAAGTTTTTTTTGTTTGACCCTAGCTAGAGGGGGTCAGGGGAGATGGTGACTTCGAAAGTGACCGCTTTATGATCGGATCTTACCAGGGAGGATGATACCGTAGGGGTGCTGCAGTGGTTATTCATGTTGGCTAATACCAAGTTCAAGATATTATCACCTCTTGTGGGGGTATCGACTAGGTGTTCCAAGGCATTTGCATTGATAAAATTGAGGAATCTCTGGGCATTTATGTTCTGGCATGAGTAGTTTTTCCAAGCTATGGTTGGGTAATAAAGTCACCTAGGATCAGGGTAAAGGGCTGATAGATATGAAGAGGTCCAGATAGGTGGAGTGGGCATCTTGAGTCAAATTTGGGGGCCTGTAGTGTAGTGCAGTGTAGCCCTATAATTTCAATAGGGGTCTTGTCAATGGTTAACTGCACTTGGAGTCTCTCTTGTGTGTCATACTGTTTGAACAGCCTGGAGGTGTGTGTGTCTTTAATATATATTGCAACTCCACCTCCTTTGGCTTTGCTGCCCACATTTTGGGGTCTGAATGTATGACAGGATGAGTAACCAGATAAGGCTGGGGTGCTCTCCACAGCTTTGAACCAGGTTTCTGTGACTGCACAAATGTCAGCATCTTCCAGGGTTAAGAATGCTTGCAATGAGTGCAGTTTCATGTTTAAACTCCTAGCGTTTAGCAGCATGTCCTTTAATTTGTTGTTTGTTGAAATTATGTTGGTAGTATCGACCTCATGACTTTTCCTAAAAAAGGCACTATGGGGGAGGCAAGGGCCTTTGCCAGATGCCTGAAGCCCAGGTTAGACAGATACAGGCCATCTCTAGAAAAGCATCGTGGTCTGTCGATCATATCTTCCCAGGCTGTCAGGCACTGGATCCCCATGGAATGACACCAGAAACTAAGCCAATTGTTAAAGTCAATCATTTTCTGCTTGCATTGAGGCATCATTCTGGGTGATGGTAGAATGCTGCTTAAGTCAGGGGACATACCTGCCTGGGGTACATATTCAGCAAGCTCAATCAATATAGTCCAGGGAGGTACGTCTCAACTCATTCATGCCAACATGGACTATTACAGAGTCATAACAATACGTGTTGTTGAAAGACTTGAGTGTGTGTGTGTGATATGGTGGATTCTGGCTCCTGGTAAACAACTAACTGTGGCTTTCTCCTTATCCAGCCTGGTGAGAGGCACATCTTGTGTGTCTCATAATGGAATCTCCAATGACTAATATGTTGGGTTTATGGTTAGGACTTAGTGGTTGCGAGACACTGGTGTGTGGACTATGCATGGTATGTGGTGTGGAGGGTTGTGGAGTTATCATGTGTTTTTGCCTCTGAGGTCTCCTTTGTTTGGGTTTGTTTTGTTGAGAACCTCTGCATATGTGTGTGTGTGTGTGTGTGTGTGTGTGTGTGTGTGTGTGTGTTGTGTAGTTGTGGGTGATGTCTGAGGTCTAGTGATTGTGTGGACAACCTTCTCAGTGCCAGATATACTGGCTTGTGAGGGAGAGAGCATAGACTCTAGCTTCTTTATGCAATTGCATCTCTCACAAATTGTGTTCCTAGGTGATAGTAGTAGATGGCTGTCCATGTACCCGAGGCAGTTGCTACACTGTCTCAGTATCCCCATATCAACCAGGTTGGCAGGAGAAAGCAGAGGAAATTGTCCATCCATATTTGTCAGAATCTGAGGGAGAGAAGCCAGGGAGAGTTAACGGGTAGGCCTAAAGCCCAAGTGCTTAAACCAAAACTAAGAGGTTTAGAATAACACTTAAAATGCAAACAGGCTAAAAACAAGCAGTAATAAATGCAGCAGAGAAGATGCAATTGAACACTTTAGAGAACAGGTAGCAAAAAAAAAAAAACAAGATGAGGTGATAGAGTAGGAGGAGGAAACACAAATACTGTAAAAGTAGCTGAATAAAGTTTTTATTAGTAAAGTGGAAAGGGAGAAAGGAAATAACTGAAAGTTAAGAAACTAAGGAGGATGGCCTTCCCAAATGTTCTCTCTGTATTAGGTAGAATGAGCTAATGACATTAGACTTTGATGAGTGTCTCAGATCAAATTTAAACTAGGGGTGGGAAACTGCAGCTCTACGAAGTATAAGAACAAGACATCAATAGAGAGGGAGGGTAGGAAAGTGTGCTACAGTTACTAGCTACACTATTTTAGGCAGAAAACACTAGAGAAATGTTTATCACAGCAGAAAAACAGCAGTGAGACACTAAATGAAAATTTTAAACAGGTAAAGGAGAAAGGAGACTCTAGAGAATGCTTTTAACTGCAAACAAATCAGTTACATGATACACTCCTTGGCAGGAAGTCAGAACAAACAAACAGATGCTTAACAAACAGAGAAAATTTCCAGTTAATACCTTTCACACACCGAAACTAGCTAAAAGCACTTTACAAACAATGTGACAGTAACAAAAGTGATTTAACAGGCCCTGTAAGGTAGACAATTTCAGTATAACGGTGAAGATTAATTTATAGCAATAAAATACAGTGAAAACAGTAGGCAGCAAACAATAAAAAAGTGCTATAAATGGTTAGAATAAACAATAAATAGTAAAAATAAGCCAAAAAATAAAATAAATTAAAAAACAGGATACTTATTGTTATATATCACAGATCAGAGTTGTGGTCAGTGCCCCTCCTCCATTCAGCTCAGTGTGAATAAACAGAATTCCTCTCAAAGGCGATGCAAAAATACCAGAAGGTGCAACCTGAAACAACTTAAAAAAAAAGCTCAGCACATCCAATGAGTGTTTACTCCAAGCCCTAGACCAGCCAACCTTTACCAGCCAGCAGCCAATCAACACAGTCCTATCACTAAGGTGAAGAAAGGCTTCTGCTAATTCAAGATGGCCTGGGACATGTGCTCAGAACAAACAACCACTACAAACAATCCAAAATGTACTGCCCAATAATGCTAGCAATGTAGACAGGAATCAAAAGGTATGAAGATGTGAAGCAGTTCATCAAATCTCAGGCACACTTACGTATAATGCATTACCTATGGCATAGCTTTACAGTATAGACAGCCAACATTAGATGCAGAAACATATGGGCTGGTGTATCATGGCATTGTAACACCACACAGGTCTGTCCAACATGTACTTTCTGGCGATTGATTGCCCTAGTATTCAACTTCTTCAGTTCAAAGACTGTGATAAAAACTGCAACCCCTCCCTTGGCCTGCTTTGGTCTAGCATACTGTATAACAGAGAAATCTGGGGTGTTAAAGCTACTAAAACAAAACTGAAGTTTCTATGCAGTTGGGTTTCCGCTAAGATTGTCAAGTCTGCCTCCTGTAACACGTCAGATATAATGCCCAGCTTGTATATAGTACTGTCATTGGAGTATAGGACCCTAGCCAGGGCTGCAGGAGTGCAGGTCCCACATAGTTGTCCCAGCTGGCCTGAGGCATCCATGGAGACCTCACACAAAACAGAGACGGACGTTAGTCTGTGAGGTTTTATCACATGGTAAACACAGCTGTATACTGGTATTGGCTGCAGACCTGACCCTGTTATTCGCCTACCTTTGGTAAGAGCAGAAACCATTTCTACTCCACCTTCAAAATGCCTATCTTTATACAGAATTAAGTGTTTGGGGGGGGGTCTTTGGGAGGGAAAAATGACTAAAATCTATAATAAAAAAAATAGAAACATAAATATTAAAAAGAAAAAAAAAACTGTAAAACTCTGTGCATAGAAAACAATAAAGTAAAAAAAGAAACAGCAAAGCAAGTAAACAGAAAGCAAAATTGTTTAACAAGGGAAAATATCTTAAAATCACAGTGAAATAAATATTGTGATATACTGTGCCATCAAAAGGTTCACATGAGAAAAGAAGGCCTGCAGTATCAGAGCCAATCCAACAGCAGACACCTCATAAGAACCATCCAGGATGTTGTTGATACCAGAAGGAGCAGTCGTCTTATTAACAAACTAGTCCACAGAAGAACCAGTCTAGTCAAATGGTGATACAATTAAATGGTGTTAGGCTATGATGGCTATTATATGTTTCACAAGGTGGAATCAGGCTGGTCACAGTGAATGCACAATTCTGCATATTCTGAGAACACAATTGTAAAGTAGGACAAGTTAAAAAAATTAAAGTAAAAATTCTCAGGGCTCAGAAATATGACATATAACTAGTCCTGCACACCTAAACAGACATGACCCCACGTCCACTTTAAAGAAAAAAGAGTAGCAGCAGAAAAAAATAGGAGGCATGTCCAGCACAGAAAGAAATGCTAGAAGATACCTATAACGTTTGTTAATAAGATTAAACGAGTGGTAGTAGTCAAAAGACAATAGCAAGTGTAAGGAAAGTTGTTGTGTCTTTCGGCTTTTCCCGGTTAGGGGTCGCCACAGCGGAACTCTGGTCTGCTAATGATTGGCAGTTGATTTTTACATGGCGAGTTGCCAGCCCTGACGCACAACCTTCAACAGCGGTATGCCCATTCACACATATCTCCACACAGAAGATGCTCTAGCTGAGAATCGAACAGAACAACGTCTTGCTGGGAGGCAACAACGCTACCGCAGCACCACCACCGTGGATAGGAAGTGAAAGGAAAGTAATTATGCAAAAAGGTTTGTCCATTGATGAAAGTCATGATGAAACTGCCAATAGAAAGTCAGTCCAGGCATTACTAATACCCTGAGCTGAAAAGCCAGCTTTCTCTACTACAGAAGGTGTGTTCAAACAGCAGCAGATACTCAGACAAGTTCACCCACATGCAGCACCAATACAGCAAGAGTCCAGTAGGCATAAAGAATCTGAAATATTACTTGGAACAAATATATACTTATTGGCAAGCACAGCTTAAATCCATCAGTGCTACAGTGAAGTTGCATCAAAATGCAGAAGAAATCCAGAGGTAACACCAGTAGCAACACAAGTTTATTTATTGTCAATTTATTTTTTATATATGTTTACCTGGGTAGCACACTGACCACTACTGACCCTTTTCAGACTCAGCCTGAGACATGCAAGAGAAGACGAATGTGCATGTGTAAGGACATTGAATATGATACTCAAGCTATCACTAAAGAGTTAAGTGTCATCTCAGAAAATAAATAAGTATGCTTCAAAACTTAAAGACATAAAATAATGTGCTATTACAGGACAGTGACCTTGCAACTGTCTACAGTGTTTTCAGAAAAAGCTTAAACGAAAAAAATGCATGCAGTAATGTTCTGTACAACTAAAGAGCACAGAAGATGAAAAGAAAAAAATATATAATAGAACTTGGTGCTATGAATTTCCAGCTAAGAAGCTGGGGTTGAGTTTCCATATGAGAAGCTGTCTTTTCTCTAAGGGAAAGTGAGGATGTAAACAAGTTAGATAATGTGGCTTGGATAGAAACACATTACGTCGGGCCTTGTTGGGCAAGATGTGCTTTTATACTGGATTTGAAATGATATAAGTAGCCAAGATTCTGTGGTCTTTATGATCTTGGCAGATTGCGGCTTCAAGCAGTCAAGGGATGTTAAGCAAAAACTAACAATTACCCTAGACTGTCCAGAGATGTTATCACTTTGAGCTATCCAGGGATTTTAGTGCTATAAACTGCAAAATACAGATTCTAAAACAGTTCAGAGATGTTACTGCCTTATGTAGTGTAAAACCTGGCATCTAGTTTCAAATGTTTAAAGATGCTGCTTTTTAAACAGACTGCACACACTAAAGAGAGAGAAGCATAACAAAGTACCCCAAATTTCACCTGAAAGTGATAGTTCACCAACCAGAATGAAAAAAAAGAACATTGTCAGTGGTTGTTTTTTCCCTCATTTAACTACCAAATCTGCATCATTACCAGCTGCCTTTTTACTAACAGCTGCCTGTGAGCTAAACTGAACTGTTAGTGTCAGCATAATCTCTAAACTGCCGGCTTGCAGGCAAAATTTGGATTATCCAGTAAAATCAGTGACAGTCACCAAATTCAAGGTATTCAAACAGACTAATGAGCAGCTGACAAACACACAATGAGGCAGTAAGCCATGTGAGAAATTAATGACAGACACAAGCAAAGTGTAGTGTCAGTATTTCACCATATCATACATGTGCACTTAGTGTTGTGATGGAGGACGAGCACTGAGACAAAATTGGAAAAGCCACAAATTCCACAACATAGCCAACATGACTATTTAATGATAAAAAAAAAAACAGTATTCAGGAGTGAGAGTACAGCAATTATTTCACATAATGTACATAGCATGTGGAGATGGAATATGGAACCACACATATGTTCACATTTGTACAGCAAGATGTAGCAAATACATGAACTGAGAAAAAAAAAACATACACTCACATACCCATGTGACAGCCATAGGCAATGCAGTAAAATACTCCTGTTATGTGACAACAAACTACCTAAACATCCATGTACTGTACCTCATTGACATAAGAGAACAGTATAGAAAGACTGGTCTACTTTAAGCATGCAAGCTAACTCAAGAGACCTGGCCAAAAATCATATGGTTGCAACATGCTACAGACCAGTCGCCATAGAAATGGTTGATAGGCAGCAGGAATAAGATACACTTTAGGAGTATTGTTAATATCACTTTGCTTTAAGATTAAACTGATCCACTAATGTTCTGTTGTACAAGTTCAACTGTGGATTTTTTTTTTCAGTTACCCTAGAGCTGTGAGGCTTCGGAATAAAGTTCCTCTGAAAGGCGGACCAGTCGCTATAGAAATGGTTGATAGGCAGCAGGAATAAGATACACTTTAGGAGTATTGTTAATATCACTTTGCTTTAAGATTAAACTGATCCACTAATGTTCTGTTGTAAAAGTTCAACTGTGGATTTTTTTTTTTCAGTTACCCTGTAGCTGTGAGGCTTCGGAATAAAGTTATATTAATTAAGGCATGGGCGAGGGGTAAAGCCTTCGATATTAGAAATAAGGGAGGCTGTCCATTCCTCACCAAGGATTTTGAAAACCATCTGATGGAATGTGATTAAAGGAATGGGTTTCACTTTAAAGCAAAGTAGCAATATAAACCATATTCCAGGTATAGAGATAGCTAGCAATGTTTTCAATCATCCATTGATGCTGATCCGGAAATGCACATTCAAATAGTCGAACACACTAGCCTCCATGAATATAGCAAAACTGTGAGCTAAAACTAAACCTAACACCACTCTTAAGTATTCAACTGTGGTACCACCTTTAACATTCTTATAAGAAAAGTGCAGTCCGGGTCTGAACTGTCTGCAAACAGCTACAGTTAACTTTGAGTATGTGTCTACCTGTTTGAGCCAATCTTTATTTTCCCCTGGAGAGCACTGTGCTTTGGCTGTAAGCAGCCCCCCACCACCACCACCACACACATCTTCCACTTTCTCGTATTCCCTTCTGTTAGCAAATAGTATCCATAACTGATCAATACTGTGTATTTGTTAATTTAAACTATGACCACAGTAGCCTACTGATACAAGGTTATCCTGTTTTTCCACCTGAGAAATTAAGAAAAGACTTGCAGTTTCAGAGCAATCCTTGGTCAATTGTGATTGTTTCTTAACACATACTTGTCTTGCTTTGTGATTGTTTCCTGCCCTTCATACAATAACCTAACAGGGTCTCTACCCGCTTCGCTCCCCACCCTGCCCCCTATTCCCTCCCACCCCCAGTGGTCCCACCTTTATTGCACTCAAACCCTTCCCATCTTTCCAATAGCCAACCACAGCGCTAACCCAACACTACCTCCTCCATATTCCCTCTACTATCACACCTCCTCAACTGACATGTACAAGCATACCTTTCCTTTGCTCACTGCATGCACTCTCCTTGCATATCTTACATCTTACCAAAGCTCCATCATTCCCCCATTCAACCACTATCACTGTACTACTACTCACACCACCACCCATGTCTCACCCATACTCAGCTCCCCTCCCACCAGCTCAAGAAACATCCCTATGCACCCCCCACATATTCTACCAACTATATTATTCAAACGTAAAGCATCCCTACAACTTAACATAGTAACCCTTCCACCATACCTATTGCCCACAGAGCACAATCATAAAGTTTCCCTTATAAACAAACACATTCAAAAACTGAGAAAACTAATAATCTCATGCATATCAAAATTAGCCCTAAGTGGAGACATCCACCCCAACCCTGGTCCTACCATCTCCAACCCCAATCCTCATAATCAGACTAGAAACCACAACTTCTCCTATATTACAGCCAATAGAAAGCCAAGTGACTTCCTTCTACTAAGCCTAAATATTAGAAGTATAGCCAAGAAAGTCCATGAACTCCATGCCACCATAGACTTATACTCCCCAGATATAGTCATCCTGACAGAAACCTGGCTAAAACCTCACATTACCAGTGAGCAAATACTCGCTACAGGTTACGGCATACTAAGAGTAGACCGGCTAAACAAAAAAGGAGGTGGTGTAGCTATAATATTTAAACAGCATCTAAACATCCAGATCTTAAAATCATCAGCTCCACAAATAAGCAATGAAGAAATAATATATACCAACCTCAAAATTAACCAAAACAAAACCATCAACATAATTGGATGCTACTTCCCACCTGGCCAAAACATCCCTCCACTAGAAAACCTCCTCAGCTGGTCTACCCACCATCTCCCCCAAGAAACTATCATCTTAGGTGATTTCAATATTGACTGGCAATCCTGTTCTGGCAACAATCCAACCCATCATGTACACCTTCATGGCTTCACCCAACTAGTCCAGTCACCAACAAGGATAAATAAAAACTCCAGCAAGCACACTACCCTGGATTGGATACTAGTCAGTAAGAACCCCCAGTCATATATAACAGGCTGCTTATCAGATAGGCTCAGTGATCACTCCCCAACATTCCTACTCAAAAAATACCTGTATCAAGCTAAACCTGTCATCTATCGTCAAATACGTAAAAAAATAAACTTTAACCCACTCACATTCATCTCATCCCTCAAAGAATGTAACTGGCAAGTTCTGAAGTACCTCAGTCTAGATGACGCAGTTGAATTTTTTAATACTACCTTCCTGAACATCCTTAATTACCATGCCCCCATAAGATTTTCCAGAACCAATGCACAACCCTCCCCATGGCTACAGAAAACCACTAAGTCAGAAATGAAAAACAAGGATAAAGCCTGGGAGCACTGGCGCAAAACCAAAACCACCGCAGCTAGATAGAAATTCCTAGAACTACGCAATAGAGTCAAAAAGCTAATAAAACGGGACAAATTCCAATACTACCAGTCTGCCCTAGACTCCTCACAACACAGCCCCAAACAATTCTGGTCCTCCATAAACTCCATCCTCCACCCAGGTAAAGTCAGTACCCCTCCTCCTAACATCCCTCACTCCTCAGAAAATATTGCTACCTCATTCAACACACACTTCACCCAAACCATACTATCACTAGCTAAACAACACAACCCTCCCTCCAACCCACACCTGCAACTAGTAGTCTCTCCACTGCCTTCTCTTTTCTCCAGTACCTACCTCCAACATAAAAAACTCTTAACTAAACTTAAACCCACCAAATTAGCAGCAGACAACCTCCCAAGTGAATACCTACAAATCGCAGCTGATGCTCTGGCCTACCCAGTATCCATCTTGATTAACCGATCTCTGTCAGAAAGTTACGTTCCCACATTGTGGAAAGTCTCACATATAATTCCCCTCCACAAAGGCGGACCCTCTGCAGAACTAACCAATTACCGCCCCATAGCTATTCTCTCTCCACTCTCCAAAATACTAGAGAGATGCATACACTCTCAGGTCTCACACTACCTCCTTACTAACAACCTCCTTTCCAGTACTCAGCATGGTTTCCGACCAAACCATAGCACCACCACTGCCTTACTCTCCTTTACTAACACTATCCTTCAGCATAAAAACAATGGCTATCTGTCCTCTGCTACTTTCCTAGACCTATCTAAAGCATTTGACATGGTCCCACACAAACAACTTATCTCTGTCCTCAATAACCTATCCTTCTCACAATCAGTCACCAACTGGTTTCACAGTTACCTGTCTGACCGCCAACAATCCATTGTATGGCAGAATGACATATCTCCCCAAATACCTGTCTCCATAGGGGTTCCCCAAGGATCCATCCTTGGACCCATACTTTTCCCTGTTTACACCTATAATCTAGCCTCTGTCACCAAACATGGCACACTCATCCAATACGCAGATGACTCAACCATCATCTGCTCAGCCCAGTCCCTACCCAAACTGCAAAAAGTCACACAGGAAGCCTTTTCCTCTGTTGAAACATGGTTATCCGATGCCCAATTAATACTCAACCCAAACAAAACTAAACTACTCATCTTCCAACCCACCAAACATACTCAAAACAACTCTCACTTTAACATCACAGCAAAAGACAACACCACTATATATCCAACTGAACACACCAAATTGCTAGGAGTGGAAATAGACAATAAACTAAAATTTGACATTCACATATCCATGACCATAAAAAAAGTCCACAAAAAACTAGGAGCATTATACAGAAATAAACAATTTCTCACCAAAGCAAAAAAGATTTCAATAGCAAATTCCCACCTTATCTCCACCCTACTTTATGCCTCTCCAGTATATACCAACCTAAGGCAATGTGATCTAAACAAGCTAGAGACCTGCTACAACAAAATCGCCAAATTCGCCACAGAGGCATCCTACCGTAGTCACCACTGTCTCTCACTTGCTGAACTGGTCTGGCTTGAACTCCCTCACCTCCTTCAGTGGTATCAACTCTCACTCGCCCACAAACTAATAAACCATCCACTAAATGTCCCATCCTTCCAGAATCTACTCCAACCCTATCGCACCACCAGACCACTAAGATCCAGCAACAAAAATCACTTGCAGATCACTAAAGCCAATAACTCTGCTGGTGAAGCACTATTCTCTTGCACCATAGCCAAATTATGGAACTCACTCCCACCCACAATTACCTCCGTACCATCATGCACCAACTTCAAAACTTTATTAAAAGTGCACCTAAAAACATGCTGGCTATGCCCTTGCAACTCCCACTCTAATATCATCACCCCATCCAACTACTACCTTTCTTTCACCTCCACTAACTACCTTGATGATAGCAAGCTCAGATGCTCATAAGCCTAGTACTTATTATACAGCAGGAACTTCTCATTGTTACATTTGTTAATGCCTGTTATGTACTTCACAGATAAAGATTCTAGTTGTCTACTGATGTACTATGTTCTTCATCTGTAAATATGTTGTAAGTAATTTCTATGTTAAATTGTTAATCGCTATGTAATCCAATGTAACTACTGTCTGTTTATTTTACTGTGGAGCTTTTCTCCCCGGGCCTCCGCTGATAATGGACCCACGTCCAGTCGGACACTCCCGGTCAACAAATTTAAATAAATAAAAAAAAATAAATAAATAAATTAGTGTCAGCATAATCTCTGAACTCCCGGTTTGCAGACAAAATTTGGTTTATCCAGTAAAATCAGCGACAGACGCTAAATTCAAGGTATTCAAATAGAAATGACCACCAACTATGTTCTTTTTTTTTTCATTCCTGTTGGAGGACTATCACATTTCAGGGGAAATTTGGGGTACTCTGGTATGCTTCTCTCTCTTTAATGTCTCTGGTCTGTTTAAAAAGCAACATCACTGAACACTTTGAAATTACATACAAGGTTTAAAATAACATAAAACAGTAACATCAAATATAGACAAGGATGCTGGGCTGCACAAACTGGCTTAAAGAACAGGACTTAATTTTAAAGTGACGATATAAACTACATTCAAGATAAAGATATGCTGAGCAAAGTGCACAGTCAAACTGTTCTGTTTCACCACTCTGAAAATGTATACCTACAGAGTCCAACACAAAGGGATAAACCAATGCACACGGTAATGTGGAGCTGCATAAATGGTATATGTGGCTTTCACCCTTCGACAAGACCAATATATACAAGAGATAAAAGGGGCAAACTGTCTGCAGTTCATGATGTTAGGAGTGTGGACAACATTTATTTCATCTCATTGCTATAGTAACAGCCATTGGCCATTAAGAATATAAGTTCTGCAGTTTACGTAATGCACATAGCAACTCTAGGCAACAGAAACCAGTAGCAATAGGTCCACAGTATAGTACACTGGCTACACTGAGGGAAAATGTTGGTAAATGCATTTTGATAGCAATGAAAAGTTAACTCAGTTTGAAGAGTTGAAGCATTGAGAGATATAGTGAACAGAGTGTGAGGACTGCTGAACTGCTAACTGTTCGACTTGGACACATGGCAGACATAACACATCGATGTTGGTCATTGCATTTAATGTAAAATATTTGCAGCTTCCACAGGTATGACATCTGGCAATCCTGTGGAGGTGTCAGGGCTAGCATTGCTCTCACCCAAGCATTGCAGTGCACACATATGCTCCACTTGAACATTGTGTAGCTACACCACATGGTAGCGTTAGAAAACATGCAGCCTGTGCCCTCTGATATGGTGATGGGCATGTGTGGTCAGACTGTGACCTCATATTCACAGTTGAACAGGACTAAGCAGTCTACACAGTGGTAAAGTCACAAAATACACAGTCTGCTACAACACCAGTATGAATATGCAAGATCTGTGTATTGCAAGGCGGCATTCACCCTTGATGGAATAAACCAATCAATTTTTGCACATGAAAAACATAACAAGTACATTTTTCTATAATACCTGAATGAGGGATTGTGTCAAAGGCCTTGGCTAAATCAAGATAGGTGGTATTTACTGTTTTCCTCTCATCCAGGACTTTGACAACAGTCTCAAAGAAGTCCACTAGGTTTAAATAAGCAAGATCTACCTTTGACAAAACCAAACTGGGTCGGGTCAAGAGTTTGAAGGTCGTTGAAGTCCTTGTGGATAAGGTTCGTGATGATTCTTTCCATAGCCTTGCAGATAAGGCTGGTTAGGCTTATGGGTCACTATCTCCCAGGGTCACTTGATAGACCCACTTTGTGCAATGGGATTACTGTTGTTCTCCACTCTGCCGAGACAAAACTAGCTCTCAAGCTATGATTAAAAAGAGTGCTGAGTGGGTACTAGGTCTTGTTTCAGATTGTTTAGTAAGCAGCCTGAGATATTGTCTGGTCCACAGAGGCCATGTTTTTGGCCTTGGAGATTGCTTGTATGGCCTGTTCTTTGGAGATACTTGGTAGAGGACTGGTGTTAGGAATGCTTTGGGGTATGTCTAGTAGGGACAGAGGGGGTGAAGTTATTGCCAAATCTGTCAGCTAACAGGTTGGCATTTTCCTCAGGTTCAGTGTGAGTTATACCATCCACTATAAGTTGAGCACACAGCTGGGCATCATTCCCTTTTAAGTTTTGGATGTAGCTAAAGAATGCATTATGATTGTCAATAGCTAGGGATGCTAATTTAGACTCATAGCTAGCCTTAGAGGACTTAACAAGCGATCTCATTTGCTTGTTCAAGCTGTGGTGGATATTATTCCTCTGTTGAGTAAGTTCCCTCCTGTTCTTAGATATCAGTTTCTTTTGTTGTATAACTTATATATACCTACAGTACACCAGGATGGCTTGTTTATTTCAGGAAGAGCTGTTTTTGTTCCTGTTAGGTACAGCCAAGTCAATGCATTTGTTTAAGTGGCTATATAGGACATCTGTGTATTCCTCTGCACAGGGGTCATTGATGGCTATGTTAGAAGGGGCTTTGAAATGTTTTATACCATCACTTAGTAGGCAATAGTTTGCTCTGGAGAAAATTTTCAGTTTTTTCACTCTTGTGGGGGTGTCAGGTTTGAGCTTTACTTCAAACGAGACAGATTTATGGTCTAACCTTAAAAGGGAGGGCAACACACAGGGAGTAGTTAAGTGACACCCCCCCCCCATTGGTGAGCACTAGGTCCAGGATGTAGACTAACTCTTCTAGGGTATTTGAATTAACAAAGGTCAGGAATCTCAAAGTGATTATGTTTGTGCTCATGTAAGTTGCCCAATCAATGGAAGGATAGTTGAACTCTCCCATGACCAAGGTGTTTGACTGTATACAGAGTGACTGTAGCAAGGCCAGGTAGGTGATGTGCTTTGCCTGGTTCATAGTGGGGGACCTGTAACTAGCTATGATGTGGAAGGTTATTTTACCTAGAATTAATTGAAACTGGAGTAGCTCAAGAGAGTTGTTCTGTTTCACCAGTCTTGAGGTGTATTTGGATTTAATGAATATAGATACACCTTCACCTTTGGTTCTTTTGGGTCTATATTATAAGTTTGAAAGCTTAAAAGAGCAAACGCTCTTTTATCGAGCTGTAAACATCGAAACCACTAAATAGCAAAGACACAAAACAGTGATTTTTTCCAATCTGGAGGGTGTGGAGGGCAAAGTTCCCCACATAATTTTATGTTTCCATTTGTTTTTTTTTGTTTGTTTGATTTTTTTTTTGCAGAGCAGCGATTGTTTTTCCCCTGGGGAAAAAATCGGTGTTCCATGTTTTTGCTATTTAGTGGTTTCAATGTTTACAGCTCGATAAAAGAGCTTTCACTCTTTTAAGCTTTCAAGCTTATAATACAGACCCAGTTCTTTCATGTTCAATTTGGGGGTCTAATTGTGTGAAAGGCATTGAAGCCTTGCACAGCAGTGTGCTGTCAGTTGCCTCAAACTAAGTCTCTGTGACAGCTCAGACATCAACATCTTCCAAGGTGAGGAGTGCTTCCAGGGAGTGCAATTTACTGTTTAAGCTCCTAGCATTAAGCAGCATGATCTTGAATTTCTCTTTAGAGGATTTCTTTACATCGGAAGTTTTGTTGTTTGGATATTGCCTAAAAAGGTACCATAGGAGAGGCAAGCATCTTTGCCAATATCCAAAAGCCTTGAGGAGACAGGTGAAGGCCATCTCTGGCAAAGCAGCATGAACCATGTCTTCTCAGGCAGATACTAGAGCCCCCTGGAATGACACCAGAAGATAAGCCAATTATTGAAATCAATACTTTTCTGACTGTATTGTGGCATCATCCTAGGTGAAGGTAGAGTGCTGCTTAGGGCTAGGGACATACTTGCCTGGGCCACATAATCTGAGAGTTCGATCATGTCTCTCTTCGTATAGCCCAGAGAGGTACGTCTCAAGTCATTCATACTAACATGTACTATGTCTGAGTCATAATGGTAATACTTGCTGAGTGACTAGAGTACTTGCGTGATATGATGAATCCCGGATTCTGACAGGCAGCTAACCGTGACCTTCTCCTTGTTCAACCTGGTGAGGGGGACATCTGTGTGTCTCACTATTGAGTCGTGCATGACCAGAACATTAGGTTTTGAGGTGTTTTGCCTTAGGGTCTTAATTGTTGAGGCATTGATATGTGTGCTGTTATGTGTAGTGGTAGATTTAGTTTGTGTATCAGTATGTGTATGTTGTTTGCACTTGGGAGGTCTCTGGTCTTTTGTAGGCTCTTAGTGAGTACCTCCGCATATGTGAATTTATGTGTCTTGACATTATCTTGTGAGAGTGGAGTTGTGTGTGCTGACAATCTGTTCTATGTCTTGTTTATTGTTATGTGAGATTACTGATTCTAATTTCATGGTATAGTTACATCTCTCACATACTGTATTTGTTTGCTTTAAGAGCAAGTGGTTGTCAAAATGCATGAGGCAATTGCTACATTGTCTCAGGATGCCCATGTCAATCAGGTTGGCTGGAGAAATGGTGGGAAACTGTCCATCCATTATGGCAAGTATATATTCTAGTAACTAGTGAGGATGGGCTAGATGGACCAGGGTTTGTTTGTGAGGCTAACAAAGGCAGCTATTCTGTGGAGGGCTAAGGGGGGAAGACTGCGTCAGCACCTCAGAATGCACAGCTGAGTTACTTGCAAGGTAGCAATGACCAACTGTGTTTTACACAATGAGGCAGTGGAGCTAAGGAGGGCTCTCTAGCAGATATCTAGGGAAAATTTGTGTTTCTAAGGTGGAGGTAGTAATCTTCATTAAATCCAAGTACACGCCAGCACTAAACCTTGTTGCATGGTGCACAAATGTGGTGCTTAAATACAAGTGAAGTTAAACAGTTTTAACACAAACTAACCAATAGGAAAGCCCAAAACTGAGCCTTTTTCTAACAGTCCCCAACTCATATGGGTCCTGGGCTAAATACTTCTGCCACAAAGGTGCAAGAGGGCCTTCTTAATGTAGGATGGCTGGTTTTAGTGCTCAATTAATACCAAATAGCCTAGATACAGCAAATCTGAATCTAGCATGTGCTATAAAATACAGAAGTACTTGAAGTTCAAATTGCAGAAAAAAAATAGTCACAGGAGTAGAAACAGCAAAAATTGAAGTAGCAAATAATCAAAATGCAGTTCAAAAAAGTGGAATGCAAGCTTAGAATATACTGATTTTTTTGTTGAACACAGTGAATGCCTTGGATTTAGTTTGACTGCTCTGTCCAACCTCCTAATACTGCTGGGTCACATCTGACTTTTATTAGTGACCTTTTATTAGAAAATGTATTTTTCTCACAGAATTACTTGAAATACAGATGCAGGTGTTTTAACCTTTGGCTAGACAGTGTGGCAAGAACACAGCAGGCAGCTTGTCCTCTAACTGGTAAAACTGTAAATTTGTGGTTTTCTGGCAAGTCACCGAGGACTGAAGTTACTAAATAATGACATACATTTGAGTTTCAAACTTCAAATTGTTCAGAAAATGCATGCTAGTTTATAAGAGCACTATTTAAAATCTGTTCCTATTTTTTGGCCATTAACCCCCCCCCCCCCTTTATTTTAGGATTTGTACATTTTTCTTTTTTTCTAAGAGGTTAAGAGGTATGCTGTAGAAAATGAAAATCAGTTCCTCCAAATCACTGATTAAAATATTAAATTTACTACACATAAAGAAAGTTATCACTGTAGCTTACAAGTTTGTGTCCAGTTATTTTCAATGGCAATAGCAGATAAAGAGCCCTGTGCTCCTATGACCTATGGCCAATCAGCATTTGAACATTACATTTGCTGCAGGAATACTATAATGTGATATGATCTGATTGTTCTTTTGATTGTACTGATGGCTGCTAGTGTGGATGTATACAATATATTACTGACTTGTCAGAAAACCACAAATGTTATAAGGAACAGACAAAAATTATGAGGAAAGAATCAGAACATTCTTTAAAAATCTAGACAATTGGAAGAAATGTTGTACAGTTTTACCAATTAGAGGACAAGGTACTTGCTGTGCTCTTGCCAAATGCTTGTTTCCCGCCTTTCCTGTAACTAGTCTAGTCCAGATACAGATTTGCTGCATCCAGGACTGTTTGTAAGCTTCTGAGAAGTGCCAAAGTCTGCTCTTCAATTTTTCCCTTAGACCTAAATTTATAGTCACATAGCCACTTCTTTTCCTATCACAAAGACCTCCTCTTCCTTACTTCCCACCCCCTCACTCATTTCTCCATACACCATCAACTCCCCCTTTTACATCCCCTCCCTCAACGTCTTCTCTCTAATCCACTCCCATACCTCCTCAGCCACACATACACCAGAACTCTCACTAACACTTCCACACCCTATACAGTCCAGCCCTATAGAGCCTACTACTCTTCACTTACCTATCTCAGCTTACTCACTCTCTCACACTCTAACATGCAACTCCACCTCACAATCCCATGCATCTCTATTCTAATATGCCTTCTCTACCTAACCTGTACTGCCTCAAACATCTACATATATCAATTCCAAAACCAGCACCATCCTTCACATACTAGTACAGCATATCAACAGCCATACTTGCACTACAGTAATATATGTCCCCAACTGTTTCAAACTTCAAACTTCCATCTGTTTTCCCCTAAACATGCTGAGCCCTCACAGCCTCACCTTCCCAACATCAGATTCCATCTACTTGTCTCCAAACTAAATAATCTTTTACTCCACAGTCTTACACACATAAAACTACAGGCAGATATCCACCCCAACCCAGGCCCAAACTATATATTACCCACTTCTCAACCACAACTCCACTCAAACCTTGACACCAACTCTCCCCTACCTAAAGTTTCAAATTCAGATCTATTGATTACTAACTTTAATCTAAGGAGCATTGTAAACAAAAACCTCTGAATTCCATGCTATCCTGGCTACATACTCTCCAGACATAGTTGTCATCACCGAAACATGGCTAAAACCACACATCAAAGACTCAGAAATAACATACAACAGCTACAATATTATAAGACATGATTGACTAAAAAAGAAAGGCAGAGGTGTTGCAATCATGTATAAAGACTCCCTAATACTAGACAAACCAAACTGCTCAACCCCTGACATCCCCAATGTAGAAATCCTCATCTCCCATCTAAATATTAATGCCCAAAAATCCATAATAATCATTATTACCTATATGCCCCCTGGAAATAACCTTCACAACATAGAACTTCTCCTGTCCTGGTCTTCCTCCTATTTTTCACAAGAAACTATCATCCTTGGAGATTTTAACCTAGATTGGTTTCCCTGTTCCTCTGACAGCCCATCAGCCTTCATCAACCTCTTTAATTTCTCCCAAATCATAAACTCTCCCACCCACACCGATAAACACAGTAAAAAACAATCACTACTAGACTGGATACTAACTAATAAGCCAAACTTCAACCACCAATCTGGCTGCCTTCCCATAAGTATTAGTGACCACACCATCACATTTCTGCTACACAAAAAACTACATATCAAACCTCATAGTCCATTTAAATACACATGTAGCAAAAAAACATTTCTCCCCCACCCTATTTAATCAGCTGCATCTTAACTGTGACTGGACACCACTAACATACCTACAACTAGATCATGCAGTAGAATTCTTTAACCATACTTTCCTTGAAATCCTAAATAGCCTAGCGCCAACAAGAAAGATTCGCACCAAAGCAAAACAACTGCCTTGGCTATCCCCTGGAACAAAACTACTAATTAAACAAAGGGACAAAGCAAGAGCTTATACATTACCATCAACTTAGAAATGAAACTAAGGAAAAAATCAACAAGGACAAAAAATATTACTTCCAATCTTCCCAAGAAAAACACCTACAAAACCCTCAAAAAATCTGGCGGAATATCAATCTCTTCCTCAACCCTGGCAGACCCCCCACCCCCTCTCCTTCCACTTCGAATACCTCTGAACCTCTAGCCTCTCAGATCAACTCTTACTTCATAAACTCTATCTCCGGCCTGCTACAATGCCAGCAAAACTATCCACTCACTACCCCCTCCCCTCAACTAATTCAACAGACTCCCTCTCTTTTAAACCTATTCAAACATCCTTTATAAAAAAAATTCTAAGCAAGCTAAATCCTTGTAGCCCTGCTGCTGACCACTTGCCAAATGAGTTCCTAAAGATCGCAGCCCCATCTATTGCCTACCCTATCTCAATACTAATCAATCGGTCTATTTACGAACAATACATGCCCAACCTCTGGAAAATAGCCCACATCACCCCTCTCCACAAGGGTGGCACCTCCACAGAGATTGCAAATTTCCGTCCCATAGCAGTACTCCCACCCATAGCCAAAATCCTTGAAAAATGTATTCACCCACAACTCCTAGAGCACCTTACATCAAATAACCTTCTAGCTAACACACAACATGGTTTCCACCCCAAGCACAGTACTAATAATGCTCTTATTGCTTTCTCAAACACCATTCACCATCTTATGAACAACAGTGAATTTGTCTCAGCTGTATTCCTAGATATGTCAAAAGCTTTTGACACCAAATCCCACCAACTTCTCCTAAACAAACTTGCCACTTTCAGCCTCAGTCAATCAACCCTTTCTTGGTTCCACAGTTACCTATCAAACCGACAGCAGGCCACCAAATGGGACCAAACCCTCTCTCCTTTACTGTCTGTCAACACAAGTGTTCCCCAAGGGTCCATTCTGGGCCCCCTTCTGTTTATCATTTTCACAAATGACCTCATGTCAGCTACCAAATTAGCCACAATAATACAGTACGCTGATGACACTACGCTCATCATATCTGCCCCATCCCCACTAGAACTTCAGGAAAAGACAAAAAAAGGATTCCAGAAAACAGAATAATTTCTTACTAGCCATCAACTCATTCTCAACCCCAAGAAGACCAAGATAATAAACTTTACAAACAAAGCTGAAAAGAACACCTCTCCCCATCCCTATTCTATCCACAAATGGCACTAAAATTGAACCTACTAACCAGGCCAACCTACTAGGTGTTATCATAGACAACCACCTAAAATTTAACATTCATATATCCCAAACAATCAAAAAGGTCCATGCAAAACTCGGTACTCTCTACAGAGCAAAACCATTCTTAACACCTCAAGTAAGGCTAGCCACAGCTAGATCTCAGCTTCTGTCTAGACCATTATACTGCTCACACATTTTCTCCAACTTACGTAAAAACAACCTAATAAACCTAGAATCCTGATACAACAAAATAGCTAAGTTTGCAACCAATATCCCTCATAAAGCTCATCACTGCACTGCTCTAAAACAATTGAACTGGCTAGAACTGCCTCACCTCTTAACTTTAAATCAACTTGTCCTCACCCACAAAATTATTCAAAATCCTCTTGCCTGCCCTGCCATCTTCTCCCTTATCCAGTCTCAAACTTGTAACAGAGCCCTCAGATCCTCCAACAGACCACTGCTCAAAGTTACTCAGCCCCAAAACTCCCACGGAGACTCCCTCTATTCAAATAAAATTGCTAAGTACTGGAATTCCCTCCCTTTAATCTTACATAGTATCCCATTCTCTCCGGATTTCAAATGTAGTCTAAAAGAACACCTCAATAACAACTGTGTGGAGACATGCGTGAATGGGCGAACCTTCATTGAAGGTTGTGCATTAGGGCTGGCAACTCGGCATGTAAAAATCTACTGCCAATCATTAACGGACCGGAGTTCCACTGTGGCGACCCCTAACCGGTAAAAGCCGAAAGACACAACAACATGTTTTCTTAATCTCTTCACAAAATACTTCTACTCCCTCATTCCCTACTTTTACCGATTACATCTCTCCCTTGCACTACCTCTTTACCTCCTAAGCATTATATTCTCCCCTACTTTCTGCCTGAATCCTCTCCCTTCTGCTCACCTCCATAAAAATATGCAACTTATCAAATGACCCTTTACATTTTCTTACAAGTTTGTAATCTAATATCCTAAGGATGTACTACCCAGTTGAATCTCAGGTTTATATTATAACATCGAAGTAGTAAAACATTGAATGTTATAATATCGAACCCAAAACAGCGAACACTGAAAATAGCGAAGCTGCAGAACATCTAATTTTTTCCTAGAGAAAGAATTCGGTGGGCTGTTTCTGCCGCTTCACTATTTTCGCCACTGTGGTGCGAAGGTTACAGACCGGGTTAAGGTAAGTGTGTGAACAGACCGGGTTAAGGTGAGTGTGGAAATGGAATAGTTAGGGACCTTAGGGTTAGGGAGCGGGTAAGGTGAGTGTGTGATAGTTAGGGGCCTTAGGGTTAGGGAGCGGGTAAGGTGATTGTACAATAGTTAAGGACCTTAGGGTTAGGGAGCGGGTAAGGTGAGTGTGCGATAGTTAGGGACCTTAGGGTTAGGGAGTGGGTAAGGTGAGTGTGCGATAGTTACGGACCTTAGGGTCAGGGAGCGGGTAAGGTGAGTGTGCGATAGTTGCGGACCTTAGGGTTAGGGTTTGGGTTAAGGTAAGTGGATAGATAGTAGTGCATGTGCGGTTTAGTGTAGGGTTAGAAGTAGGATTTTAAGTGTATATGTGTGGATTACTTTTTTTTGGTGTGTTTGGGTTGTGTGTGTGTTTCTCGGAACAGCAAATTTTTTCCCAGGGAAAAAAATTTGCTGTTCTAAGCTTTCGATTATACCAAATTTCGACATTCCAAGTTCGAGCTTATGGTGCTCGATATTTTGGGATTTTTATTATGTGATATACGCCCGAATCTCTGTTTTTTTATGTAACTATTTTAGTGCTAATCAAATGTCTAAGGATGTACTACCCTGTTGATTCTTTGTTTTGTTATGTAACTATTTTAATGCTAATCACATATCTAATATTTTATTGAACATTAATGGAGCTTTTCTCCCCGGGTCTCCGCTGAAAACGGGCTACCAAGCCCAGTCAGACACTACCCGGTAAACAAATTCAAAATAAAATAAATAAAAATAAATCTGCTAGTTCTCTCCTGTCCTGCACTTTTACTAGCTTATAAGTCTAGCACTTTACCAGACTTTTTGTAGCAATTACTGTAGCCCACAAAAGTGCTAACAGCACCAAATGCTCTACAAGGAAACAGCTCCAGTACTTATTATTAATGCCCACCCCTCCAGGCACGTCTAAAGGTCGACTCCCTGTGCTTTTTCTGATTAACCTGGTGAACCTGGGCATCCTGAGGCAATGTAGCAACTCCCTCATGTACACTGACAATCCTCTCCTCTTACCTCCCAACACTCAGACTTGCAAGAGATGCACTTACATATCCAAATTGGAAGCCATGCAGTCTCCAGCTGGTCAAGAGGAGAAGGTCAACACTTGCATCACACCACATGGAATATATAGCCATCCAAAACACACACCAGCACTGCCTTCACATAAAAGCACAAACCACACACCCACCTTCGTGGAGGCTCTCAATAAAAATCTACCCAAACAGCAGAGACGTCCAAGGCAGAAACACACTCGACCACCACACCACAACACTAATCATGAGACACATAACTCTCCTAAACAGTGTGCCACTCAACCAAAGCACCTAAGGCAAAACAGCATGCCCAGCACATTAGTCATAGGTGACTCAATAGTGAAGCACACTGATGTCCCACTCACAAGGTTGAATAAGGAGAAAGTAACAGTCAGCTGCCTATCAGGTGCCAGGATTCACCACATAATGCACGCACTCAGGTCCCTCAACAACAGGTACAAATATAACTCTGTCATTGCACATGTGGGTGTGAATGACCTGAGACGTACCTACCTGGACTATATGAAAAGAGACATGGAGGAGCTCTTGGATTATGTAGCCCAGCTGGGTATGACCCTAGTCCTGAGCAGCATCCTACCATCACCCAGAATGATACCACAGTCCAAGCAGAAAATTATTGACTTCAGCAATTGGCTAAGTTTCTGGTGTCATTCTAAGGGGATCCAGTATCTGTCTGCCTGGGATGACATGATTGACAGACCTCGATGCTTTGCCAGAGATGACCTACATCTGTCACCCCTGGGCTTCTGGATACTGGCCAAGGTTCTTGCCACCCCTATAGTGCCTATTTTAGGCGGTGTTCCAAAAACCAAATTACCACCATAACAGCTATAAACAAATGCAATCTAAGGGTCATGCCGCTCAACGCTAGAAGTCTAAATCTCAAAATGCACTTACTCAAAACACTCCTTAAAATGGAGAACATCGACATTTGTGCTGTAACAGAGACCTGGTTCAAAGCAGCAGAAAGCACCCCTGCACTACCAGGCTATAACTCATTTCACACCTTTCAGTCCCAGAACTTGGACCGAAGTTCCAAAGATGGTGCTGTTTCCATATTCATAAAGGATGTGCACACCTCCAGACTGGTAGCCCAACATA
>NC_056733.1:285648223-285680723 GCF_019279795.1 Protopterus annectens
AGTGAATTCTTCCCATCAGACATTCTAGTGCACAATATACACTTATGACATATAACATGACATAACACAACATAAAATAGCATAACACAATACAGCACAATACAGCATAACATACAACATAACACAACATATAACATAACATAACATAACATATAACATAATATAACAGAACGCAGCATAACATAACATCAGATAATATAGCATAACATAACATTACACAACATAACATAACATAACATTATGTGTTCACAAAAGGATACTGCTTAAACTGCTAGAATGCTGTAGATTGCCTAGGTCAGCTACCCCTTCCCCCTCCTATTGCTCCAGGTTTCGTAAGCATTTTAAAATGTCACAGCTGTCTGAACCTCTCTTAGATATTCTGCCAATTATTTCATCCAGTCTATCACCTTCTCTGTGAATTGTATATATTTGTTTGGTAGCCAGTTATATTAACTCATCTAAAAGCTCTGTTCAGTTATGAACAGGTCAAAAAGTATGCACAGCTGCACAGAGGCAATAACAAATACAATAGAAAACAAAGGTAAATGTATAATATATCCAAGAAATTCTTAAATCATTTAATTCTGGTACATGTAACTATACAACATGCAAAAGAAAAATAAAATAAATTGACTGATGTATATATTCATTGCAAACAAAATTAATTAACAAAGGTATTAGGTTTGAGAAATATTTCCTGAACATCTAGGTTAAAATGAGTTATTTTAATCTGGTAGACATGCACCCTCTTTCCTGCTTTGTATTTCCTGTGCATCCAAATCCTATCACACTGCCCTGTAATGCTTTAAGTAGCTGTAACTTATCACTACCGTCATTCTTTTCTCTCAAAATGAGTTAAAGCTTCTTGCGTCTCTTTTCAGAATCCCCCCACTGTTCTGGTTCCCTTTCTCTGTACCATCTCCATCAGTTGAGGTTATTTTGTCTTCAAAGGCCCCCACCTATACACACAGTGTTCCAGCATTAGTATTACAAGGACCTGATAGTGTTGGGTCATCATTTTTCTATTGCTGACCACTACACTGCTACTAAAATGCCCTGACCTTTGATTTTACATTGTTGCCACCCCATCCCCACAAACTGAACTCAGCAGTTTAAGCTGTTTAAAATGACATTCTTCTAAAATCCTTCTGTGATTATTTGTTTTTGAGGCTGAATCCCAAAACTGCATATTGCACCTGTGGGCTGTCATTCTCCAGGTATATCAACAGCACTTTAAAAAGTTGCAGCTGAGGTGTTACTTCTCACAACGTGCTTCCAATGTCTTGAGGTCATCTTCGGGCTTGTACTCCCTGACACATACTGTACTCCCTAGCTTTGACGTAATCCGTAGAGCAACAAACTATGTGTGGTCATTATCAAGCATTTTAATTGGTGGTAAGTTTAGCACCAAGTGTTGTGGGCACCATTTGTCACTCCCACCCATCTCCCCAGAGGTTACAGGTAACCAATGAAAACCATTCAGCATACAGGCACCATATAAAATGGCTAGTGCCCATTAAGGATCACACTGTAGAGTTTTGCACTGTCTTTTCCAAGATAAAAGAAATGGTAGCCATCCAAATATGATCAGACCAGTACATGTGCACAAAATAAAAAACCTCTGATGGTCATACAATATCAAATGCTTAATTCAGTCAGTGCTACTCACATGATAAAAGGGAAGATTTTACAACAACTAAACCCATTAAAATTACAGTTATGAACCGTAAACATTAGTTATGTATACAAAACTCTCTAGGTGTACTAGTCCTAGAAGTGTGTGTAAACTTACAGTGATTATTAGACATAATTGCAATGTACCCATCTGTCAGTTTCTCCACTCAAACTGAAACAGCAAGCCAAGTAGATAATAACCCTCTAAAATTAATACCCAGCCTAACGTCCAGCCACACCGACCATTTTATAACTATCTGTATAGAACTGTAAATCTATATTAAACTTTCGCTCCCACTGTAATAGGAAGCTCTATTATAATCACTTATATACTTATTCCAAATTCTCATACAGTGAAACTTCTTCATGCTTTTCTTTAACCCATTACTACTAATACTATACCTTATAAATATATATACACTAGTTGGGACACTGTACATGTAAGCACCATTAAAACAAGCAGTTACATAACAACATTCTTATGGCTTTGATAGCCTTTGTTAACCTCTGAATACACTGATTCTAATATGCTTACATCACTCGGTTAATTACACATACTGCACCTGATTCCAGCTCCCTAAATACAGAAAAAGGCCTAATGACGAATGCCCTTGTTATAGATATTAGGTGGGCCTTTAACTTTTTTTTATTCCCTTTTTGACCTCCCACTGAGCTCAGCCTTCTTAACCAGGACAGCTTCCCAATGGCTTAAATATCTGCTTTAACCCCCCCCCCCCCCCACAGATTGGGAGAGTCCTTGGATGGATTTAGCAGGATTAGATCTACTTCTCCTCCTGCACTGGGACTGTAATGCAGCCATGTTTCTTCATTGTCAGTGCTTCATTAGGGATTTTTCTTTAATGCCCTAAACCCATCTTTCCATTTCCAGCATGCATAATAGAACCTACAACACTGGACTGAGCGCTTCACTTTCAGCTACATCATAACAGTACTGCTAGACAGGCAAAGCACTCATTATCATCTTGTGCTGTAAAATGTCATACAGCCCTCACCAGGTTTTAATATAGCTATGAATCAAACCCTAAGGTGGGTGAACTAACATTGACAACTCACGTCTACCTCCCCGGCTGGCTTCTGCAGCACCTTGGTCACAAGCTGAGCCTTGTTCATATGGGTCATAGGCACTGTATTTTCCTTCTTTATAGCAAAGATCAAATAATTGTTCTTTTCTCACAACTGCATAGTTGTATAAATGATAGCACCAAATTCAAATAGCTGCATTTCTACCACAATTGCCCTGTTCAGGAAATTGTAGCAACCAAGCCTGCATTTTTGTATCTAATTCACATATACAAAATGGAACTTTATTAGAGCATAACATTTATTTATTTATTTTATTACGTTTTTGTCTTTGTTTACTGGGAAAGCCCAACTGGGTAAAACCCATTTTCAGCAAAAACCTCCATTTGCTTACATTGCATTATACTACGTTCCAGTGAAACACAGAGTAGTTACCTTTCTATTTTTATTTATACACAAACAGTAGTCACATTTATACATATACATTCTAAGATTTTACAGAGGTAGAAGTTACTAAACATTGTTTTCTGTCTGATCTAGCTTCCTTCGCAGTTGATGAGCTGCATTGCCTGACTTAGCACATTTGGCTGGCAGCGAGGCTGTTGCACTACTGCAAGACTATAAAGATTGCAAGTTCTAGGCAACCTCGCTCCTGTTCCAGCTGTGGTAAAAATATAATCGTCATACATCACTAAGCACACTCATTCTTATGGCTAATATACAACTACAGTCAGCACTAAGCTCTTCAGTAGCAAGTCTGACAGCATTTGGTGTTTTCAGGCAGTATATAAACCACCTCATGCTTATTTTGTTTTATTGCATTTTATTTATCTTTATTTTAATCTGTTAATGAAGGCAGACCTCTGATCACAGTGGACCATTTTCGGGTTCAGGCCAGGGTTTCTAAAAAGGAAAAAATAAAGTACAGAAAAATATTTTGGAAAATAGGCAGGAGGGTGAAGAGTGGAGAGGAGATGGGGGTATAGGTAGGTTAAGGTCCAGTAGGGGTAACAGAGGGTTGGGGGAATGGCAAAGGAAAGAGGAGGCAAGAGAGATGGGACTTGAAGGTAGGAAACTTCATTGAATCTGAGGTATATACAAATAGCACTGTACATTGAGATGCTATAGAATTGAGAGGACTAGGTGTGCAGTTGGTGGATTATGTAATCACATTGTTCCGGAAACAGTTACATGTCTACTTACAACAACACAACTTAATATGTAACAGTTGTAATTAGTTAAGTCCAGTAACTTCCCTTTCACAACTTATTACATTCCGTAAATATCACATGCATGCATCCACAACACAAAACACCTCCATTAAACTTGATTATGCAGAAATACTTAAGTAGTCACAACCCAAGCCCTCTAGAAATAGATCTAAAACATCACAGACCCTAGGAAATACCTCTTCATTATCAATCTATATGCCATCAGCTATTACACATGTTTCAGACAGTGGCAAGGATACATGCCACAAGCTCTTAAAGCTTACAGTGGATATAACCATTCTATAAAATGTTTTGGTAATTGATGACTTTATTGTAAGGTACACTAACACTACTCCCATGAGGCTGGCCAAGAACAAGGTGACAGGTGGCTATCTAGGTAGATCTATGACATTGTGAGGGCTCTTACATACTTCCACTTTGGCATTTACAGTTATGATCTGATGGTGGCTGACATGAGAGTGAAATGTTAGGTGCTCCACCAAAGGCAAATGCAGAAGGATATGACCAATCCTGTTATTCATGAGGCAGAGGCAGAAAAGACACTGATTTCAAGTGGAATATTGTCATCTCCAAGAATGATGCCAGAATTCAGACAAGATAATTGTTTTCAATAATTGGCTTAACAGCTGACATTGTATCATGGGGAAGCAGTAAGGATTTGCTTGGGATGAGACAGATTATTTATTTATTTATTTATTTATTTATATTTGTTGACCGGGAGTGTCCGACTGGACGTAGGTCCATTTTCAGCAGAGGCCCGGGGAGAAAAGCTCCACAGTTAAAATAAACAGACAGTAGTTACATTGGATTACATAGCGATTAACAATTTACATAGCAATTACTTACAACATATTTGCAGAGAACATAGGATATCAGTAGACAACTAGAATCTTTATCTGTGAAGTACATAACAGACAATAACAAATGTTACAAGAAGAAGTTCCTGCTGTATAATAAGTACTGGCTTATGAGCATCTGAGCTTGCTATAATCAAGGTAGTTAGTGGAGTGGAAAGAAAGGTAGTGGTTGGATGGGGAGGGTGATATTAGAGTGGGAGTTGCAAGGGCATAGCCAGCATGTTTTTAAGTGCGCTTTTAGTAAAGTTTTGAAGTGGGTGCATGATGGTATGGAGGTAATTGTGGGTGGGAGGGAGTTCCATAATTTGGCTATGGTGCAAGAGAATAGTGCTTCACCAGCAGAGTTATTGGCTTTAGTGATCTGCAAGTGATTTTTGTTGCTGGATCTTAGTGGTCTGGTGGTGTGATAGGGTTGGAGTAGATTCTGGAGGGATGGGACATTTAGTGGATGGTTTACTAGTTTGTGGGCGAGTGAGAGTTGATACCATTGAAGGAGGTGAGGGAGTTCAAGCCAGCCCAGTTCAGCAAGTGAGAGACAGTGGTAACTACGGTAGGATGCCTCTGTGGCGAATTTGGCGATTTTGTTGCAGCAGGTCTCTAGCTTGTTTAGATCGCATTGCCTTAGGTTGGTATATATTGGAGAGGCATAAAGTAGGGTGGAGATAAGGTGGGAATTTGCTATTGAAATCTTTGCTGCTTTGGTGAGAAGTTGCTTATTTCTGTATAGCGCTCCTAGTTTTTTGTGGACTTTTTTTATGGTCATGGATATGTGAATGTCAAATTTTAGTTTATTGTCTATTTCCACTCCTAGCAATTTGGTGTGTTCATTTGGGTATATAGTGGTGTTGTCTTTTGCTTTGATGTTAAAGTGAGAGAGACAGATGACAGATCTCTTTACTTTGGAGGAGGTAGTCACCTATTATTAGGGTTTTTAAATTCTAGCTTAAAATTTTGATTCGCCCATATTGCCCTGTTTGGCAAAAGTTTGCCTAATGAACATTTCCACCTAGTAAATTTTGATTCAGAAACATAATAAGGTGGCTCTATTCAATGTTTGGTGTTTTAACAAAAAGGAAAAAAAAAGATCCCTGAACCATGGCTGTCCTCCAACTCAAATACATATCTGCATAGCAACAGAGACATGGTATCAACACAATAAAAACATCTAATTTGTTCTGGATTTAGTGCTTATCATGCTTTCAGAGCTGTGGTCAGTTATGGGGTATTGTCTTTCTTGGCCAGAGATTCCATGAGAACCTAGCTCTGAAAATTTAGAAGTTCAAGTGATCATTACAAATTAACTACCACATCATAGTGAGTCACAGATCTCCCTCTAAGTCACCAACTAATCATGCTGACTGTCTTAAGGCTGCACCTGATATCTCCTTAAACCAAAATACATGTAGTCTAAGACAACTTCAATTACTCTTTCACAAACTGGTTCACTTACACTACTAATGGAAATCATGTCCAGCCCTTCCTTGACTTTGTAAATAAAAACTACCTTGAACAGTTGGTAAAAATTCTATCTAGGGAGACACATTTTCTCCTTGTTAATATTGCCCCCCTTACACAACTCCATATGTATCATCCAGCATTATAAAGTCAGACCACAAATTGGTGATTTTGTATTCCTCAAACAAATGCATACGTTTTCAAAGACTTCTCAAAAGCAAACCTCCTGCTGCTACTTAATGACCTAAATAATTTCCACTACATTCTTACCCAAATTGACCTTATAAATATAGATAAGGTCTTTACCTACAAATTCTACTCTATTTTATAGAGAAAACAATACATACTCATTATAAATACATGGGGAATTTTGAAAACAAATTTTCATGGTGAAATTCTCATATAAATAAACTCCACAACAAAAGAAAGAAAGTACAAAGTTCTTACAAGAGGCCACTTACTCCTCATCTTAAGAGAGCCCTCAAACATGCTAAAATAGGATATTAATCAGAAAACACAGAGCTGACAGTGAACTCAAAATGACTACTTAAATAAAGTTATACATCTTTCTATAACTGTGTTATAAAGTTAATAAACAATACCTATAGATGCTCTGAACTTTTCTGCAATGATATTACTCATTCTAATCCAAAATAAATCACTAATGTCTTAAATAACAAATTTTCTACAAACTTCACTTCATTTACCATCATAACTGCCTCCTAAATCCACATTCCCTAACCCTCCCAAGGATCACTTTTAGAAACAACTGGAAATGTAATAATTTACACCAAGTATGGCCTAATAGAACTTCTATTCACCCTCATTAGTATAGGTCTTGTGGTGGGGTATAATCATGAAGCCAGAAGATCAGCCATTGTGATACTACATATGGGAGATCCAGCCACCAGCTCTTATAAGTATAAAATCTTCACCAGCTTTGTTTGCAAAGCCATGGAAAGCATCATTTCTGACCTCATGAATCATCTCTTGTCCCAAGATCCAAATCAATTTAGCTAGATCAAAGGTAGGACTGGCCTTCTTAGACTTATAACCTTCTTTGAAAGAATAACCAAAGCAGTTGGTGATTGCTATGCAGTGCACTTGGCATACTTATATAAATGCATTGTCAACATACTGGTGAACTTAAACATCAACATATATGTAGTGAGGTGGATAGCAAACTGGTTGTTAGACAGAATACATCTTTAGAGATGCAGGTGCAGCCTCAGAAAGTAAAAAATATCACAAGCAGGGATCCCCAATGCTTGGTACTGGATCCCTTTCTAGCTAACAAAATTCATTGATGACTATAAACCAGAATTACTATTTAAACCCCCCCCCCCAATTTGAAGGTACTCCAAAAGGGGCTGGAATGTGCAAAGACAATACCATCAAAGCTAAATCCAAGAAAATGCAGTATAGTACATCTTGGTAAAAGAAATAATCCTTCAGCATACCACACCGATGACACACCCCTTAAGACTGGCACTGCTATTGGAGATCTAGGCACCCATATGTATGACTCCCTATTCCTTGATTATCAAATCTCCACTATAATTATTAAATCTATCCAGCCCGAATGGAGAGATGAAAAGTCAGCAAGCAAAGTAGAGTAGTAGTGCTAAAATTGAATTCATCCTCAAGTCTTGGTGAGTACCTTCACGAGGTGGACTCTGTTTGTACAAAATCTCACCAAGGTGACGCTGACATATAGACTATATTTATATAGCATATATTATGGACAGAAATAGGTTAAAAACTAAAAAAAGATAGCTGGGTGCACAAGACCCAGGATAAAAATGTTCCCCATTCAGGTAGGCGCACTGGTACCAGGAATAGAAAAGATGACAGTGTAGAATCCTCAAAATATGGAAACATTACTACAATGGGTCCAGGCCAGGCCCAGGGGGAGGATAGCCCCCCCTGTTGTAGACGGAAGTAGCAGTCCACAAAAAATACAAAAACTGATAGGCCAAAGAAGAGCCATAAAGACAATAAAGTGGACTATTGAGGATAAGAAAGAAATTATATATTGTTACTATTATGTAAAAAGCCCAGAATTTCCAGACACAAGATATACAAAATGATTAAGAGAGAAATTAGAGGAAAGAAAAATACTTCCAGAAGAACAACTGTTAGAAGCTTCAAATGAAAAATTATGTTCATTGATACAACAGATTTGTGAAAAACAGTATATAGATCAAGAAACCTTGACCTGTTTCGAATAAGAAGCATCTGAGGAAGTGCGAAAATATAAACAACAAAATCGAGAGATATTTGAAAAGCATAAAAAAGAAATATGGACATAGGAAAGAAAGAGATATTTGATTTGATGCAATATTTATGCAAAGGAGAAAGCCAAATTACTCAATGTGAAGAAGGTAGCCCCAAACATATTGGAAGAGAAATACAGTCAAAGGCATCCATATATGGAAAATTTCACAATAAAAAAATAACATCACAAAGATGCAACGTAGAAAAGAAGATTAGTAAAGCAGAAGTTAAAAAAATAAAAGTTGAAGTTATGGAGTGCCTGCAAAGTGAAGGATTTGGTGTAGAAGGTCTAGCACAGGTTACATCACAGCAGGATGGAGTGAGTCCCCAAAGTAGGGAGAAACAGGAAGATCAGGAAACATCTGAAGAAGACATTTGGAAATGGGAAAGAAAAAGAGATTTAATACGGTGTAATATTTATGCAAAGGAGAAAGTAAAACTAATCAATACAAAAAGAGCAGCACCAAAGATATTTGAAGAGAAATGCAGGCAAAGGAATCCAGACATGGACAACTTTACAATACAAAAAATAAGAAGACAAAGAGGAAAAGTAGAAAAGGAGATTAGTAATGGAAAAGTTAAGGAAATAGAAAATGAGGTAATGGAGCACCTGCAAAGTGAAGGATTCAATGTAGAAAATCTAATTCAGAAAGCACCATAACAGGATAGGGTAATGGATATCCAAATTAAGGGAAATCAGTGGAACAGGAAGCAATTGGTCAGGTGACATATGAAGATAATTTGGAGCCTTCCACAGGAAACCAGTTTAAACATTCACTTGAAGCTAGACAGCAAAGGACAGAACAGGAAACTGTGGAAGCTTTGATGCAGTCACTGTCGAGGAGTGATAAGCCAGTGAGTTCCCATATGATAGAGCAACGGATGGCACAGGATGAAGTTGAAGAGAATGTGTCATGGGAAGATGCTATAGAATCTTCTATAGAATGCCTGCAGGAATTGGAAAACAAGGGATGTGCCCTTAGTTTGGAAGAAAATGAGCTAAGAGAAGAATTGCTTGATTTAATAGACATAGACAGATATATCAAGATCAATGAAAGAAATAGACTGCAGAAGGTTAATAAAACCCAAAAAGTTATAAGTTTGATAAAACAAATGAGCACAGTAATTGGGACTGTTCATAGAGACCCATGTGATATAACAGAAGTAAACAGGATATATTACTGTGCAGCTGAATTAATAACTGATAAAGTTCTACCACAAGAACACTGGGTAGTGAGGGAAAGGAAAGGGAGGAATCGAACACCATCACGGACATATCGAAGAGAGAAAACTATAAAGCAGTTAAGACAAGAAGTCTCACTGTTAGAAGATTATAGAAGAGGGAATAAATCGACAAAAATACTAAGAAAAATAGATGTGATAAAAGCAATGTGCAGTATTAGAACAGACCAGGATCTATCATGCAGTATTGCAGATAAACTAAAAATTTCAGCACAGGCGGAAAGACGTAGAGGATACAAAAATAAATATAAAGGAAAAGTACAAAATAAGCAATTTATTGATGATCCAAAAAAGTTTTATAGACTTGGAAAAAAGGTAAAAGGAATTGAAAGACAACCAAAAAAAGAAGAAATAGATACATTTTGGAGAAGTATCTATGAAGATCCCATGGAACATAACAAAGATGCTAAATGGATAGAAGTTAAAGAAAGAATAAGAGGTTCAAAGGTAGAGGATATGAAATGGGATGAAGTAACAGCCACTGAGATTGAAACACAGTTAAGAAAAGCCTCTAATTGGAAAACCTCAGGCCCAGAATCAGTATCTAATTTTTGGCTGAAAGTATTAACATCTTTGCATGAAGATTTAGGCATTTGTAAGAACTTTATATGCATACCTTGAACAGATACCAACCTGGTTAACAACAGGAAAAACAATGCTCCTACTTAAAAGTGAACCTGCAAGCTACCCTAAAATTTATAGACCAATACCTTGCCTACCGACGACGTATAAACTATACATGGGAATTGATGCTGACAGAGTTTATAGTCATTTAGACGAAAACTCAATTATGGCAGAAGAACAAAAGGGCAATAAAAGAAAATCATATGGAACAAAGTATTATTTGTTGTTAAATAAAGTCATAGTGGAGAACTGTAAAAGGGGGAACATCTAAATATGGCATGGAATGACTACAAAAAAGGATTTGTTAGTATCCCACATTCATGGATAAAAGAGTGCTTAAAAATGTATAAGTTACACCCTAAACTGATCGACTACATTACAGTGACACTGGAACTGTGGCCACATTGCAATTAAGCCATGATAAAGGACAAATTATTATCCCAGGGATAAAAATTCAAAGGGGATATTCCAGGGTAACTCTGTCACCGCTGCTATTCTGCCTTGCCCTTAACCCATTAAGCTGTCTACTTAACCGCTTAGGCCATGGCTATAATTTGGCTCCTAGAAAACAACAAAGTGTAAAGACTTCCCATCTTCTCTTTGTCGATGATTTAAAGCTGTATAGCTCATCAGATGAGAAACTGAAAGCACAACTGCAAGTTGTTAAAACTTTTTCACATGAGATAAGAATGTCATTTGGTCTTGATAAATGTGCAAAATCAACCTTTAAAGCAGGAAAACTACAACTTCAGGAAAACATCAGTTTGGGACAAGAATGTCATATAAAAGAACTTGAGCAAGAAGGAGTGCATAAATACTTGGGAATTGATGAAGGATCAACAATAAAACATGAACAAATGTGAATAAAACTTAGTAAGGAATATTTCAGAAGACTTAAATTAATCCTGAAAACAGTACTGACATCTAGGAACAAAATTCAAGCTATAAACCAATTTGCTCTTCCTGTTCTAACTTACAGTTTTGGAGTGATTGACTGACCCCAAAATGCATTGGCTAGATTAGGTAGGAAAACAAGAAGGATACTTCATGCTTACCAAATTATTTATAAAAATCACTGTATACCGAGATTATATATTCCCCGTTCTGAGGGAGGGATGAGTCTCCTTGAAAATGATCATATGTATAAATCTGCAATCGTGGGACTCCACACATATATGCTGACCTTACAAGACCCAAATGTAGTGAAAGTTTTGAAAACTGAGGAGGATAACTCTAAGATGACTTCTCTGCTTAATTTAGCAGAAGCATATCGGCATCAAGCAGGAATGGAAATCAAACCAGAAGTGGATAAAAATCAGGCAGCAACTGAATATGCCAAAAAACAAAAGAAAGAATATAAGGTAAAGGACCAGAAGAGAAGGCAGGAAATGTGGAAAAAGCATAAATATAGTTGCAAGTTTAGAAAACTTCTGGAAGAAGCTCGTGTTGATCAGGAACAAACACAGGAATGGTTAAGGAGAGGTGAATTCAAACCAAGAGATGAAAGGTTCATATTGGCAGCCCAAGATAGTGGGCTATGTACACTTTGGTTTACAATGTTCATTGAACATGTGGGAGAAACAGACAAATGTAGGTTTTGTAAAACCGAATTGGAAACAATTGCACGCCTTGTTGGAGGTTGCAACATGCTAATAGCAGAAGGACTGTATACTGAAAGGCATAATAATGTGGCAAGAGCATTGCACTGGGGATTGTGCAAACATTATTGTACTGAAGTAGCTGAAAAACACTGGAGAAGTGAGTCAAAAAGCATCATAGAAAATGATGAAGTTTATATCACTTGGGACCACCCATTACCAACAGTTCAAAAGATAGATGCTAGAAAAGTGGATATAGTGGTTCAAGAAAAGAAGACAAGAGTAGCATTGATCATTGAAATCGCCACATCCAGTGACTACAGTGTCTTGTGTACAGAGAGACACAAGGTCATAAAATATCAGGATCTGCAGGCAGAAATGAGAGCAATGTGGAAGAAAGATACCCAGACAGCTCCAATAGTAGTAGGAGCAACAGGTCTTATAAAAAATAATCTACAATCATATTTAGATATGTTACCAGTACATGTAACTCCATACGAATTGCAAAAGGAGTCATTACTGGGCACACTGCGGGTGCTCCAAAGAGCACTTTTGGCTGACTTCAAAGATAGTATTAGAAACCCAAAAGACTTGGAGAAATCAAATCCCCCAAATAATAACCAACAGAATCTTATCCAGGCCACAATATGTCAAAGGCCTTGTCTTTAAGTTATTTAGTCTGACTGGCTGCCTTATCTGTGTGTTCTGTGTTTTCTATAAACTTCTTCAAAGTGATATATGCTTGGTCTTTTGAGTCATGAACAACCTTATTTTCCCAAAGGTGCGATATGTCTTCAAAGAACTTATGGTTCCTCAAGCACAAAAGCAAAGAATCTTAATTATTGTCATGAACAAATTAATAGAATATGGTGCTGAGACAGTTTCTTGACCCAGCACATTCTTCACCTATGAAATAAACCACCCCTAAATACTGAGCCTTTACTACTTTCAAGACTATTTTACACAAATGAATGGTCACTCAAAAATTCTCCATGGGCCTGTTGTGTATCCCTTCCTGAAGCAGAAGGTAATTCTTGAGTTTGGGCCTTCTAGCTAAGATAAAATTGATCTGACAACTGCCTATCTAATATCTACCTTTGAACATATAAGTATAATAAATAAAAATGCTACTCTGTTCTTCAACATACTGTGTCTCATCATTGATAAAAGGAATTCCAGCATCTTGATACAAACTGTCACTGCCATTTTTTTTCATTTCTTCTCTTCTGGTGTTGCACAACACTCCAGCTCTTCTCCTAACTTTAATAGTCATCCAAGCCCTGGATCTTCTGATAGTTTTGTCTAGGTACCTCCCCCCAACATGTTCTTTTGTCAGGTGACCTCCCCCAACAAGGGAATTCAACCTTAATAGGTCCCAGTTAGTAAAGGATCCACTTGGAGTTATCTGCATGGTTCTGGGAATCATCACCTTTACAGAGGCAGTCAAAACCCTTACCATAGGGATATTCTGAGTAGATGACCTGTGAGACTCCAGATCTCCACCAAAGGTCAAACATGCACTGAGCTTCCCCAAATCCTCCTTCTAGCATAAGAAAGTCACTTATTGTTTACTTCATCCTATCCACTTAGTCTGTCCAATCAGTATCTTGAGTCCATTCCCAAACTCAGGTTGCCAACAACACAAATGGACAACTTTCTTCTGCTCCCTCAAGCCAAAACTCTGCTGTCCATTTTTGCCCTTTGCAAGTTCTCATACATAAAAAAAAATCATTTAGATATTGAACTGCTATCCTAGTCAGACTTAATCCTCCCAATAAAATTTGGGGCCATGAACTAAATTTTTGGGAAAAGCACAACTCATCAATATTTTCCTAAGAAATGTCAGCTCTACCCCACTACAAATTCAGAAACTTAATTTGTTCTTCCCTAACAAGTGAAAACCTAAAATAAGCTTCATTGTCCAATTTTATCAACCCAGGGTCTTTCCACTCCCTAATAAAAGCAACTGCACTGCCCACTGAAGAATAAAATTCTATTCTATGTTCCTTACTAATGTATTCGCTGAAACACAGGGAATATGATAAATGATTTATCGTGTGAAACATACTAGTTTCCCTCAATGGGACCAAACTTAAAAGAGAAACATGAAACATACTCCTTGGAAATTCCTTATACAACCTTCATGTTTTTCCTTTTTTAAAAAATTAATCCTTCCAAAATTTCTGGTTTCCTTAAGTGATTTAAGATACTTTGCCTTACCAGCTTCCCATACGCTTGTCTCGAATATCCAGAATTTTGGTTACTTGGGCTAAAAATTAAATAATTTAGATTTAATGAGGAAGGAAAAAAACAATGGATTAATAATTGCCAATTAGAAATCTGACATCATAGACTTTGGGAATGATTTTGCTACTCATGGGTACAGATATTCGTCTGAATTACAAAATCATAGATTTCTGGAACATTTTTTAATTGTCATGGTATAGTATCATGGGTGATTACTAATGTAATTATAAATGTCATTTAATGTATGTACATAACAATATTCTTTGGAATTATTTATTTTTTCTCATTATGTTTTGTTTTTCTCATGTGTATTTGGTCCTGTATTCTGTTTATATGATCAGTAAAGCAGTTTTTGCATTAAAAACGCACTTCCCATATGATTAAACTAACAACAGCCCTTCATTAAACCAACCGCAAATAAATAAATACATAAATAAGTAAATAAAACTTAGCTTACTCGACATTCTTCCTAATCTACCATATCTTGGAACTTCTCACACTCCAATGAGATGCCATATTACAAGCCACCTTTCTTTCTAGCATTGTACCATTGAGGTCTCACCAAATGTATTCCTAATTTCTTGTCCATGTTTTCCTTTTTCCAAAACTTTAAATACATCTTTCCAATCCCTTTCTCCCTTACTGCATCACACTGAAAACCAATGTCCCTGTTTAAACTACAGTTTAGCCACTGGTATCTGCATGACATCCAGCCTGCCCATCATTGTTGCAATGCAAGAATCAGCATGTCTTACATCCAATAAGAACATTTGTTTGCATCATTTAACTCCTTTAATTGTGTATCTACCCAGTTAAAATTAAGCCTTTTACCCTAAATCTCCCTAATCCTAATCCTTATCCAGAAACACAGTGATTTCTGTCATCTTGTCATTTCAAATCTTCTGTTTTAATATCAGTGATATGTGAGTTCTAGTACGCTTCTCCTCCATTTCAGCTTTTAGTTCCTCAGTACTTCACACATATTTTTCCTTAGCCATGCCAGCTGCACTCCATTACCCATTCTATGAGCCCTTCTGGCTACTAAACAAATCAGTATTGTAAAGCTCACCACATGGCTCAGCTGTACTATTGTTTCAACATTTCTTGTCTCAAATGACACTATGAATTCCACAAATAATCCTCCCAAGCCTGATCAGCGGCTACCAGAAGAGGCATTTCCCTATATCCTTCCTGCTGTCATATGTCCATTCCCAGTCTGGACTACCTGCTTTTCTTCCTGGGCCAACCTGAGCCCAAATAGGATGTGTAAAAACATTAGATGAATCAATAGAAAGACAGGTGGATGGGAACTGGGGTATCCTGACCACGGATGACAGGATTAAAGACATTGTGGGTGTTATACCCAATTTTACTTAGAAAAATAAGAAATCCCTGAAACGACGGCTATGCTCTAGGGACTATAAGCAAATGCAAGTTGAGATGCCTGTTAGACATCAGATTGCTGGCACTTTTCCTTGCGGTAATTGTAGACACTGTCTTTCTATTGATTCATCTAATGTTTTTATACATCCTATTTCTAAACAGAAGTTCGTGTTTAACCTGTATGCACATTGTAAAACTAGAAATATCATTTACTTAGCAACATGCACAGCATGTGAAAGCTTCTACTTGGGTAAATCAAACAGAATTGTTTTATGACCGGATCCATGAACACAAGTATGCTATAAAAAGGGCAGATTTAACAAATGCTCTTGCTAAGCATGTGTTTGAGCTAGGCTCTTCACAATATTTTAAATTTAAAGTGGTGGAAATAGTATACAAGGGACTAAGAGGTGGTAATTTTGTTAATTTTATAGAAGAGAGGGAACTGTATTGGATCTGTAAGCTGTGTGCTGATAGGAAACCAGTGTTAAATGACAGGGTCTCTTTAAGGCCTGTTTTGAAATTCAGGGATTTACATAGAAGATTGTTACAATGTTTTTATTGGCTGTGTAATTGTTTAAAAACTTGAATTGGATGGTGCTTTTTTATTCAGTCTGATGAAGAACCTTGTGTTTGAAAGCACTTGCTGTGTTATTAAATTTGTCTTATCTCAACCGTCTTGGTTGTTGAAACTTCTTTTTGTTTTCTATTTGAATACATGCAAATTTCACTGCTAATGGGGAAATGGAGGAATGAAACTTATAGACTGACAGAACCTCCCACTACAATTATGTTACAGCTCCTTTAATCATTCTCCTGGGTCTGTGCTTGCCCCATATAGGATTAACTGTCCCATCCCCAGACTGGGGTTTATTCCAGTAAGGAAGTGATTACTGTGAAAGACTGCTTCCCCCTTAGTTAAGGTGTAAAACATTGTAACTAAAATAACTAACTGTAAAAAGTTAAAAATATCACAGTCTTAAAACATTTCTCTACAAAATATAGTAAAACACAAAAAATATTATTTTATCCTAACCAAACCATGCCCCCCACACATCCTCAACCAATCACTGTCTTCCACATCACAAGTCACTAACTAATCAGCACCTCCCACCTCATAACTGTATATTAGCATCCCAACCTCTACTTAGTCCTTCCCCAGTTTCTCAAAGCCTCAACTACATCCTTTTCTCATCACCCCACTACTCATACCACTACTCCCTCCTCCAATAATCCCCCTCCTAAAACCCAATACTCAAACATGTTTATCTTACACATACTATTCATCCCATTAGTACTACCTACTCTCTCCCTAACATCACCTAACAACTCTCCCATAATCTACTTAAAATTCCCCACCTACCCTTTAAAAAAACCCACATCTATCTGACATTGCTAACTTTGACATAGCACCCCACATCTACAACTCCACAAGTATTGAACTATTCCCATATAGATACCTATACCATACTAACCCCTCATTAATACCACTAAAACAACCACTAATAACTCCAAAGATTTCCCTAAAGTACAAGTAAAAAAAGCTAATCTTCATTTATGTGGAGACATATACCTCAACCCTGACCCTACTCTCACCCAACAAAACACAGCCATCACAAACAATTCCCCCAAACCAACAATAAATCAAACCTCACCTGTACTATCCAACATATCCAAAAGGAGCTCTGACATCCTCCTCATAAATGTAAACCTCAGAAGTCTCTTAAACAAAATACATGAACTCCACACCACCCTATTACTATACACGCCTGACATTGCTGTACTAACTAAAACCTGGCTTAAACCCCATATAAACAATAATGAAATCATTCCCCCTGGCTATAATATTTTCAGACAAGACAAGACAATAAAACAAGGTGGAGGAGTAGCAATTCTATATAAAGACATTCTTAATTTTGAAAAACTGCAGGTAAACATCCCAGATATGGATAACACAGAACTCTTAGCATCACATGTAAATATCAATAACAGCAAACATATCTTCTTACTAGCTGTATACATACCACCAAATAACAACCTGTCCATAATAGTAAACCTTTTCTCATGGGCCTCAGCCACATTTAACCAAGAAACTATACTAGTTGGTAATTTCAATACCGATTGACAAACCTACTCATCAGATAACCCCTCAAATCATATCAACCTACATGGTTTCACCCAAATGGTTCATGCACCCACTAAAATTGACAAAACCAGCCACATATAATCCATTCTTGACTAGACCCTGAATAACAAACCCTCTCTAATCTACCTTTCAGGCTGTTTACTTGACAGCCTACGTGACCACCTACTAACCTTTTTTCTTAGACACCATAGCTCACCCACAAAACCAAAATCATATAAACAAATACATAATACAAAAGTTTCTCCATAGACACCTTTAAACAAATACTACCAAGCTGTAACTGGTCCCCATTAAAGTATCCCCCACTAGATGCAGCAGTTGATTATTTCAATAACATATTTCTTGATGTTCTAAACACACTTGCCCCCATAAGACACATAAGAATAAAAATTAACAACTGCCTATGGCTCTCTAAAGAAACCAAACAGTTACTAAAACAAAGAGGTAAACTCTGGTATCAACAAATAACCAACAATTCAAAACTTTCCCTAGACAACTACCGTCACCTAAGAAATGTCTGCAGAAAGCAAATCAGATATGATAAAAAAGCTGTACTATACAAACATTCAGTCCAAGCAGCAAAACAACCCACAAAAATTATGGGCTTCCATCAATCAGCTTATCCATCAAGGCCACACCCTCACCCCATCCCAGAATATAAAAAGGGCAGAAGAAAGCATACCATCCTACTTTAACTAATTTTTCATAAACTCCATCACCTCACTCATAAAAAAATAAAAATAGCCTGCAACAGATCACCCTCCCTACTATTACTGACTCACCTACCGCACTCTCTCTCAAACCCATCCAAGCAAGTATAATAAAGAAATTGCTAAGCCAAATGAAACCCACAACCCTTGCCACCAACAAACTGCTGAATGACTACCTCAGATTAGCAGATGATGTAATCTGCTACCCAGTTTCAATACTGATCAATAGCTCTATCACTGAATAGTATGTACCTAAAATCTGGAAAACCTCCTATGTAATCCCACTCCACAAAGGAGGCTCCTCACTAGAACTATCTAACTATAGGCCAATATCAATACTATCCCCTCTTTATAAAATCTTAGAAAAGTGGATCCACTCTTAATTGATGCAACGCCTACTATCAAATAAGCTCCTTTCCCATGCACAACACAGATTTCGACCAGGCCATAGTACCACCACAGCACTCCTCAAATTTACCAATACAGTTAACCAACTAAAAAAATGGCCAAATGGTTGCCTCAATATTTCTTGACATGTCAAAGGCATTTGACACAGTGTCCCATGTTCAACTCCTACATGAGCTTGCATCACTTGACATATCCAAAAACACTCTCATTTGATTCCAAAATTACCCATCTGACCACTATCAATTAGTCAAATGACAAGATGATCTCTCCTCTCCACTTCCCAGTACAGTAGATGTTCCACAAGGCTCAGTTCTTGAGCCTCTGCTGTTCACAGTTCTGATCAATAACCTACACAAAGCTACTAACCTTGCTTCCATCATACGATATGCAGACAACTCCACTGTCACCTACTCTGCACTTACCCTAAAAAAATTACAAGACAATACCCAAAAATATTTTACTGCAATCGTCTTTCTTAGAAAAATACCAGCTCGTCCTTAATCCCAACAAAACCAAACTAATGTTGCTCCCTAACCAATCCCACAAAACAAAGTCCCCCAACCATGACTTTACAATCACCTCATCCAATCACATTCGAATTGAACCCACCTCAGAAATCAAGCTGCAAGGTATCATTCTAGATGATAAGTTAAAATTTGACAAACATATATCTCATGTCATCAGAAAGGCCCACATTAAATTAGGTTCCCTTTACAGAATAAAACCTTTCTTAACAAAATCTTCTAGACAAGCTACTGCCAGGACCCATCTACTATCCACATTACTCTACAACTCCCCTATATTTACTAACCTCAAAAATCAGACTTAAGCAAACTTGAATCATGCTATCATAAGATAGCCAGATTTGTTGCTAACTTGCCCCACAAAACCCATCATTGTCTTGCTCTGAAACAACTCAAATGGCTAGAGCTGCCCAACCTACTAACCCTAAACTAACGTACAATAGCCCATTCCATAGTTTACCTACCCAACAAATGTCCATCCCTACATCACCTAGTACAAACCCACCTCAATAGCAGGACTCTACAATCCTCAAAAGAATTACTACTCAAAGTTACAAAATCCAGCAACAGCTTTGGAGACTCACTATATTCTAACTACATAACTAAAGCACAGAGCTCCACCCCACCCCAGAACATATTAAACACAGCAAACCTAATGCACTTCAAAAAACTGCTAAAGTCCCACCTAAATGACAACTGGTTATGCTCCTGTTCCTCATCAGGCTGAACCCATTTCTTCCCTCCTCATCCTCTCTCTTCCTATTCCCCACTTTCACTATATCTCTATGCTTAGTGAATACCTTACTTACTCCCAACCTCACCTTCTCTCCCCCTACTCTATACTTTCACTATATCTCTATTTGCTTATAGATCCTATGTGATTATAAGTATAACATTAAGCATAACAATTTACAGTACCAAATAGACATCTCTGAGACACTGCTCCATTGTATATTAAGCTATTGTATCTCTGAGACACTACTCCACTGAATGATTTCTTGTTACTAAGTGTAACTTCCAAAATATGTGTTACTAAGTGATCCTGTTAGCTTTATTACTAACTTGAACTGTGATAATATGAGTTACTATCTGATTTATTACTATCATTCCTCTGATTGTTTCAGAATTGTTTAAAATATTGACTGTTATGTTATTATGTGGAGCTTTTCTCCCCAGGCCTCCACTGAAAATGGGCAAATTTGTCTAGTCAGACTTCCCCAGTAAACAAATGTTAAATAAATGAATAAATACATTTTTAGATAAAAATAATCAGTTTTGCAGGGGCATAAGTATGCACCTCTATAAAAGCTATGCTATCTCATCCCAAATCACTACATGCACTTCTCAGATCACATAAAACTTAGAAAAAGGAAAATGTTTAAATGAACATTAGATTTACCTTTTCCCTCTTTTTCCAAGTCATGCAACTTCACAAAAAATAAAGCATTTGTGACAACATAACCTCCGATGTACAAAGACACCAACAGCATCAGCATTGGTTTTAGTTTTACAGGGGCAATATTTGCAGATATGCCAGCATTTATTTATTTATTTGTGTGTCCTTTGTTGGCTGGGTAAGTCCCATTAGGCTAGTATTCTCTTTTCAGGGGAGACCCGAGGTGGTATTTATACTAAAGAAATTTGACCTGGGCATCAGGGAACTTCCACTACTCATGATTGTTGTGAGTGGGAACCATTTTGGAAGAGAACTTCCTGTTTCCATTTCAGGTACAGAGGTGGCCTGTATAAAACAGGGATGCATATGGAGATAAAAGGAGATAATGGAGTAGTGAAAGAAATGAAGAAGAAAGCAAATATATACATCGGAGAATGTGTGCAGGATTCTGAGGAAATGTTTCATAGAAACCTGTTTGATGGAGATGAGTCACTACATGATGGATATATAATTACAACCCTCCATTTGGGAGGGTTGTGGGATGATTTATTTAAAGAAATGGTGCTTCAGAGTGAGCCAGAAAATGAAGGATATATTTCCTGGGGAGACATTATGGCAAAAATCAAAAGGAGGCTGCAGAGACAATCCTGAAGAATAGTAGTGAGATGGAAAAGAAAACATATGCAGAGAAAGTAAAAGAAGACAAAAGCTGTCTAGCAGAAAAAAAGGTGGAAGAAAATGAAAAATGGAAGTACATGGTAAGGAGTCAAAGTAAAGAAGACAAAGAAATGGACAAGTATGAAGTGTGAGACAATTTAATAGCTCTTTTGGGTATAAAAGCATGTGAGGTAAGAGCATTTATTCTTATTAACAGAGACATTTGGTAACATATTTGAGACTGTTTATTCAATGGAAGATTTTCTTAGCAAATGTGAAAAAGAAAGAAAGACTGTAACCCATGTAATCTTTATGTTATAAAAGCATTTAACAGGGAAACAAAAAAAGAAGATTTATGTATGTTTTCAAAGAGAAGTAGACTGAGAGACTTTGAAAGGACATTTGAAAGCTTTATGTAAAGAAATATCGGACATTGCAAAAGTTTATGAAAAAAGCATTTATGAACTGGTGGCTGTGACTGCAATATTTTGTTAGAAATAGAAAGAGAAAATATTATACATATGCCAAGCATGATAAATGTGGACAGGAATAGGGGTGTTGAAAAATACTGGGGACATTTGATAAGTAACTGTAACAAAAGAAATTGTATTTGTGGAGAAATGGGACATGATGCAAAAAAAGTGTGAATTGAAATGTTAGAAAGGTAACAAAATTGGGCATTTATGTATGGATTGTAAAAATAAAAGCAACAGTAAGGAAAAAGAAAAAAGAGAAGAAAATGAACAAAGAGAAGAAATTCTAGAAGAAAAATTAGACGGGGAAAAAATAACAAAGACATAGAAGAAGGTTCTGAAATAAGAAGAAGACATAAATTGGAAGGTAGTAAATGGGGAAAAAGAATTATATTGGTAAAAGGGTAAAACACAGAACAAATTAAAGGGCAAGTATAAAAGAAAAGAAATGGATGAAAAAGAAAACATACAAATTTATTGGTAAAAGGGTAAAATACAGAAAACATTGAAGGGCAAGTATAAAAGAAAAGAAAAGAAGAAAAAAATAGATGATAAAGAAAACATACAGCTAAAAATTGGGGCTTGAAACAATGGTTAAGGTGTTTGACTGACAGACACAAGGTACAGTGTTTGATTCTCACCTATGGGAAAGAAATTGTTTAGGTGTAGAATGGCCTATTAAGAAACATAGCCTAGTAATTAGCTGGGAACATATGAAATCTTGAATCTAATGGAACTGAAAATTTTAGAGTGCTTTCTGTAAATTAAAATAGTATTAAGAAAATAGTAAGAAGAATAAGAATTTTGGAGTGGTCTAATACATGTGATGCAGATGCAATTATATTAGAAGACAAAGATTTTTTAACAAATGAAAAAAAATTACAAAGAGAGAAACTACGGGGAGGAAAGATAATCTGGATTTTGAAAAATGAGAGATGTTGTGGATTAGCAATATTCTGTTGAAATACAGTAAAGATATTCAATTTAACTTTAGTAAAAAAGGGGTGATTAGCCATTGTAGATTTAACATAGAAAGAATAAGTACATAAAATTGTAACATCATATGCTTATACTAACTGTAAAGAAAGGGAAAGCTTATTTCATCAGACTGTAGACAATGCAGTGATAAACATGAACATTATAATAATAGCAAACTTAATTTAAGAGGCAAGTGTAAAAACAAAGGAAATTATATAAGAAAAATGTTAGAAGTTAAAAGACATTAAAACTTTGGGAAAACATTCATGGACATACAAAAGGGGTACGTATAGAACTGAAATAGATTATTTTATAGTATCAGAAGGTTTCATTATTGGAGAAGGGGGGCAGTTGAAATTAAATTTTTCTGATTATCTTGCAACATGGCTAGAGTTAAAAGCAAACAAGGAATATATAAAAATAGGCAAATGAATAAAAAGTATAAATGAGAAAGCATAGAATGAAGAAAGAAAGAAAGAGGTTAGTAACAGAGTTATGGAAAGATCATATTACTATGAGAACATTTTATAAAAATTGGTCTGAATGGTGGATGATATTCAAGGCAAAATATGAAAGATATATTTTACAGTGGCAATATGATGTGAGAAAAGTAGAGAAAGAAAAATATTAAAGAACATATAACAATGCATTGAAAGATTTAGAGTACAATGATAGAAAGTACTTTGACAAAGAAAAATAATTATATGAAAGAAATCAAGAAAAAATATAGTTTAAGCAAAGACATTTTTTAGAAGGAAAAAGAGAAGAAGTATCAAGTTACTTAAGCAGATTAGTAAAGGAAGATGGTAGTGTAATGAGAGAAATACATTTTAAATGAGAAATAGAAAAAGCTCAATAAAATATTATGAACAGTGTAGTACAATCTGCAGAAGAAATGTTTAAGGAAAAAAGAAGGTAGTGAAAAAATATGGAAAGTAAAAAAAAGTTTACAGAAAAGAGAATAAAGAGTGGGAAAAGGGGAGTTATTTAAATGAGCTAGATAAAGTATTAGGACAAATAAATATAGATTCGGCTGCAGGCGCAGATGGAATAGGATATGAACTGTATAAAAATGTAACGGACTGGCAAAGATTTTTTAAAGATTTTGAATGAATGGCTAAATGAAGATTTTATGTATAAAAAAAATGTAGTTGAATACTTAAGTTCATATGGAAGAAGGAAAATAGAAGATAATTAAAAAAATCTGGAGACCAATAGTATTGAATAATAATGATTATAAGATCTTTATGAAAATAATACAAAACAGAATAGAAACTAAAATGTGAAATATTATGGATGATAGCTTATATAGTATAAAGGGAAAGAGTTATCAAGAATCATTAATAATAGTTACAGAAACTGTGGATGATATTATGAACAGAAAAAAATAGGAGACCTTATGGCATTTGACAGACTTTGACATGAAATCTTATAGGTAATAATGAAATAATATAATAAGTGAGAAAGTTAGGAAATTATGTATGTCAGCATACAGTAATACTAAGGTAAAAATACTTGTAAATGGCTGGTTAAGCCAAGAGGTGCATATAAAGACTGGTGTAATTCAAAGGTGTCAAATGAGTTGTATAGTCTTTGCATTAGTTATGAATGTGATAGTATGTGAAATAAATTACAACATGAAGGAGGCAGAGTACACAACACCTGAAGTGTTCAGAATTCCAGTTCTGTTAACATGTGCAGATGACATTATAATAATTGCAAAATCAAAGTTTGGGTAAAATAAGTAATAATTTGCACAAATGAGTGTTTGCAGATGATAGAGATGACTTTAAATAAAGAGAAAAGCAAAAGTATAGGTGATATAGTAAAGACCAGGGATATATATTTTAAATTGAATGAAATGTCTGTGTTAGGTATAAAATTTGGGAATATAGATGTAAGTAGAATTCAGTGGGATAAAACAATACAAGAAATAAAGCAAACCTCTTTTCTGGAGAACATATAAATTATCATTCAGAAAAAAGGCTTACTTGAGGAATTCAGTACTGATGGGGAAAATAGCATGCTTTGCAGGTATGCTTATGTTGCCAACAGTATTTGAAAAATAATTTCTGCAGATTTTTTTTTCATTTATATGGGGTTCTAGATTGAGCCCAGTAAAAAGAGGAATTTTGTGTGCAAATAGAGAAGAATGAGGTTTTGGGTTAATTAACCAAGTGGTATACACAGCTTCACTAAATTTATACATTGTTAAAGTGGATAAATGAAAAAGATGAAAGACTGGTAGTAAAACTATATATAAGTATGATAAATGTTGGGGTATGGTAAAACAAGAGTCAAAGATAAAAAAAGTGTATAAATGAATAAATAAAATAGAACAAACTTTAAAACTCAGAACTTTAAAACAAAACCAGTCCCAATGTTGTACCACAATTCCAAATTTCAAAGTGCTTTCATCCACTTAAAAAGTTCACATTTTTTGTCCTGGATAAGGTTGATAATGTGATTTTTGACGGTGATAATAATAACAAACTGGAATGCAAAGAAGCTTTTTGGCAGCTGTACCTCGGTGCAGACCATGCACCTGGGTTAAATTAATCTATTAATTTAAAATGCTTTTTATTATATAAATGAATGTCATTATATGATATTTTTACATAGAAACATAATTATTTTTAGGGATTTTAATTATTATCATTTGATGTAATTTCCTGCTTCATAAGTGAAGGTATGTATAAAAAGGGAAGTCTGGGTAAAGTTAATTGCTTCTGAGGAAGTTCACATCATTAAAAGTGGATGAAAGCACTAAAATTATTGTTCTAGAGTGGTCTTTGGAATTGTAGTACAACACTGGGACTGGTTTGGTTTTCAAGTTCTGAATAAATGTTACAAAAATATTTTGGTGGAAAATAAAAATTGATGATATAGAAAAAGATAGAAAAGTGTGGTATAAGAATGTAATGATAAAGCAATACTATGTAAAACCATGGGAAAAGCTAACAGATGAAAACATTAAAGCTAAAAAAATAAAAAGCAAATAGTTAAATCAGAAAGTAGAATATGAAGGGTTTTGTAGAGACTGGCAATAGATAAGTTGCCAGTAAAAGGAAATTTGCCATATAAAAAGAAAATTGATAGAATATGTTTACATTGTCAAGAAGAAGAAACTATGAAACGTGCTTTTGAAATGTAAAAGATTAAAAAAGTTATGGGGAGAACTATGTAAAGATTTTTTTGAAGATATAAAAGAAGTGGATAAAATAAACATGGATTTTATTAAATATAGATATGAAAATAGAAGTAAAGAATATGTTAAAAAGAGTAGATAAGTTATTTTTTGTTATATGGGTTATACGGAATGAAAGAAAAAATGAAATTATGTTTAACGGTAAATGGATTTTAGCAACAATACTAATCAGTTGCTCTTATGGAAAAAGGAATCGGGGTCTACTAGGGATGAAATTTTAGTATAATTATAAAGGAAGTTATGAATATGTGCAATTAGGTTTGTATATTTATATATTTCTACATATGTAAATATTTGTAAATATGTAAATATTTTGTAAATAATAGTTTATTTTGCATATAAATAAAGGACCCCTACTCTTTTAAATAGGTCCTGAGGGATCATTCACATCCACCTGAGTTTCCACCAAATCAAGTAAGCCTTGGTTTAACAACTCATCCGAAGAATGCTACTCATAGGAGTACAGCATTTCCCCCTTATGCTGCAATGCAGTGCTCACAGTCAGTCAACCTGCTGTGGGAATAGAACCCACAGCCTTCGGCACCAAAGGCAAATGTGTACCTGTTGTACCACTGACGATCGTCAGTGCTAATGGCACATGATTGATTGCTATGGTTTCCACGTGGGAACACTTGTAATATCCTGGGTAGGTGATATAGAAAGGAAATGGAGGCATCCTAGTTTGATAACATTCTGGCACTTGGAGGTATTTAGGTCCTATTCTTGCCCCCCCCAGCAAATCGTATGCAGTCATGTCACTGCAGGCAATGTGCACATGCTGTGACGTAAGCATTTAGACCTGACAATGGCCCTATAAGTGAGTTACTTCCATCTATAGGCAGCAGGTTCTAGGAAAGCCCCTGGATCTTAACTAAGTAATTTGTGAAAACCACAGAGTGCCATACCTGATGCCCCTCACAAAGAAAATACAGGAGCCTTGCAGTTCCACAGCATCCTTAATACCCCTTGCTGGTCTCCTTACATCAGACCTGCTAAGCAAACCTAGATCCCATGTGTCACAGAGAGGGGTAATTAAGCAATTATCCATGACAGTGCATGGGTATATCAAGATTTACCTACAGCTGGTGTGATTTGATCATGAGGGTGAAGCACAAGTAATTAAACAAAGCCAACCATGGGTAAATCCTGATATACCCCTAAGCAGGAGTGGATTCTTACTATTATACAATTGCATTATTTAAGAAAGAAATTGAATACCTTTCTTAAATAATGTATTTCTATAAGGACACTTAATTCTTCTTACGCATTCTCTTCCCTAGACTGATTATTACACATGCGTATGGAACTTCCATTTCCATCCTTGCACAGTCCATCAGTGCAGATGAAATGACTGAGGAAATTGAATCTCCATTGCTGATTTTTTTTAACTATTAAAAAAATTAGAGATTTTTGAAGGGCAGTGCAAACATATGTAGAAAATCAGGTAGTTTTCTTTTTGATTAGTTTTGCAGAATGTACCTGATTTTTCTTATGTTTTGCATGTTTTTCTCTATCCCTCGATATATACCAATAGAACCTCTGGCCAGTCAGTGGTACCTCAGTGGCTGGACTTTTTCTGTTGATATATGCTCAATTTACATCAGGCATACTGGATGGGCTGTCTAATCATCATGCTTGGTTTCGAATAGTAATAAGCCTGATGTTTTATAATTCCTGTGAGCAGGCAGGTTGCCTAGTGATGTTGCTAATCATTTAATATTATACTCACGCATTTATATCACATTATCAAAAGATGAAAATAGCAAACGCTATTTCATTGAATCTTAAATATCTAAACTACATAATATCAAACATTCAGAACAGCGAATTTTTTCCTTGGGAAAAAATTTGCTATTCTGAAACACATACACACAACACAAGCACACCTAAAAAACATCAATACACACACATACACTTATAATCCTACAACTAACCCTATACTAAACTATACATACACTACTATCTATCCACTTATCTTAACCCAAACCGTAACCCTAAGTTCCGTCACTATTGCACACTCACCTAACCCGCCCCCTAACCCTAACTCACCTAACCCGTGCCCTAAAGCTAACTCACCTAACCCGCGCCCTAATCCTAACGACCACTCAATCGCACACTTACCTGAACCCAACCCATAAATTTCCACCACATTGCTGAAAATAATGAAGCCACAGAACCGGCCAACTGAATTCTTTCCCTAGGAAAGAATTTGGTGTTCTGCAGCTTTGCTATTTTTAGCGTTTACTCAAAACGGGTCGATATTAGAACATTCGAAGTTTTAAAACTTCAATGTTCTGATATAGACCCATACTCACAGCATTTTGATGATAAATAACATGCATGTAAATTAACTCTAGGACAGGATGGAACAAAAGAACCATTCTCTAATGCCACATTATGATGCTGAGGAGGATGAGTAGTGCCACTATAGGACACACTTGAGGGGGTGTTATTAGAAAATACACTGTGCTCATATTATGTGTCCATGTTATACATGTGTGTTACTAGTGCTTACTGTGCTAATCTAATGATGCGGTACAGGGCAAAAAGAAGAAGATGCGTGCTAATAACACACTAACAACTGTATAATGTCACACATTTACTACAAGTAAAGCTGAGCAACAACTGTACAGAAAAGAGACTAACATCATTGTTCGTTTTAGCACACCATTTGATATTTTTGTGCTTTATGAAAATAAAATCATATTCACCAGAGGTATGGATTCTGACAGTTCATGTACACAAAGTTCAGTAGTGAAGTTGCAATCATGCTTAAAATATCCAGTTATTGTCCAAAGCTAATAAAAAATCAAAAGCATACTAGTTTTATCACTGTAATAAATATCAAAAATGCTATCCACTGGAGGTATTATCAGTCAAAATGCTCTGAATGTGCTCTCACCATCAGAAAAATGCCATCACTTTGACAGCATCATCACCAAGTGATTAGTGTCACCAAGCAATGTGAATGTAGACATTAAACCTGCGAGTGAGATCTCTACTGTAATAAGTATCACCATAACACCAACTCCACACCATCCAAGCAAAACTAATGCAGCAATCATTAAAATAAGCTAAAACACAAATAATTCATTGTCTACCAAAACAAAAGTATACCAAACATTCATACCACTGCACAGAAGATTACACCTGGAAATTTTAGAACTGTACATAAAAGTAAGATGGATGAAATTGGAAGGGTAGATGGCAGATAAAAGAGGACCAATCACTTTAAACCTATGATAAACTATTCCACGGAGACAGTAGCAGGGCTTTAGAATGCATTGCTACAATTAGTGCTAAAATAAAGAAATTCAAAGGTTTAGACATAAAGAGGACATATTTGAAAGAGGCAGAGGTGGTGGTCAACTGCAGAAGTGATGGCTGCAACCATCAGATAGACACAGTACTGGGTCTTTTTATGTTAGCATATTTATATACTAATGTCATATGGTTACCACTTGTCCCTGCTTTCCCTGATTTCAGAAATTGTTTTCAAAAATTGAAAATATCCTGAAATGTAGAACAAAAATATAAACTTCCTTCTAAATATTTAAAAAAATGAGGATGATATGAACAAAAAAATCTTAATATGATATAAAATAGCATAACTAAAGTTCTGCAACATTGTTCTTTATCTTGGTAATAAACTCAAAACCCTTTGCCCTGGTTAAAGGTTTGTCCTGCATAATTTCATATTTCAGTAAGAAATATCCCACTTAGCATTGGAAAAGTTGGCAATCCTAAAGATCTTATGAGCGGTAGCTATGATAGAAATGGGGATGGAGGGTCTTGATTGAGAGAGTGACTTCAGAGATTTATCTACATTCTGGATGTGAGGACAGGACGGATGAATTTATATTATTTTGACCTTTATGGTCTTTAGAAGAAAGCCAGATAAAGTGGAACTAAGAAGGAAGAGCAGTTGAGTAGACATAAGACTTTTAGTTGCTTTAGTTAAAGGACCAGCTTCCAGGGTAAGATAAGATGGAAGGAATTAATAAAGTAGTGGGATTATTCATGTCTATATCACACTGGAATGAATTCTAGGACACTACATAAGGTATGGAAGAGACAGAAATAGGTTGAAGAATTACACTGGAAGATAAGCACTTAACTAGAAGAATTGGCTTAGTGCTACCTGCATTTCAGGTGAACTAGATAAGCCACGTGAGCTCTTCTATTATGAATGCATAATCGAGTATGCATATGCATCTATAGACATCCTATTCATAAAGTGACATGCTACACTTGTTAGACAAAGTAATTACAAATCATTCAAAACTGCTTATTTATTGCTAATTTATCTGTACTGTAATATGTTTCAGTTTATTTTGCATCCTGATTATATTTTCTGTAGGTAGTATGCATTATTTTATTGACCTTGCACCTGTGCTCTTTATTTGGAAAAAGAATAACATTTTTTTCAATGCATTGTACTCATATCTATATGGTCAGCAACACTGATCCCTGAAGCATTGTACAGAGTCACAATGGTATATATATGGCAACTAAAATCTCAAGGCTTGCTTAGCTGATGTCTTTAAGTGTTATGAACCACTGTGCTCCTTTCACATAGTTCTGGGTCACTAACTCTGTCTGCAAACGGCAAGCCTGCAAAGAGATTTATTTAGCTTAGATGAAGGCCAAGCATTAATATACCTCTGTGCCTGAAGGATCCTTGCTTATTGATCGATACAGAGACAGTTGGAAAAACAGAGGATTTAAAACAGTTAAGTGTTAGCATGCCAAAGCAAAAGCAGGTTCTTATGTCAATAAAATTTCACAAAATGCAGGTTTTTCATTCCAGACCAACCCAGCATAATAATACCGTAACTTAATTTTAGGTACTTGGATATGAGAAAACAATCCTCAAAGCTTCCTGCTGCAAACCATTCTGGCATGGACAGAGTATTTTTGTCTTTACAGTTCTGCAGTCTCTTTGCTGTTGAATGGCTGCCAATATACAATGAAAGATTCATGTCAGACAGTGTTTGAAAATAGGTTTTTATACGCATCTTAATTAGAAATGCAAACACTTTTGTATCTCCTGTTTAGCTGTTATAGTTACAAATGCATCATTTAATCAGTGGACATCTTCTGCTCATCTACATAAATAAGACAAGACACATGCAAATGTATCACTGCAAATGTGACACCATATATTTCAAAGAAAGAAAGAAAGAATGAACCTACTGATATTGTTCTGATAGCAGAGCTGTCTTGACTTTAAAATGCTTTACATTTTCATTATATAATATGACAAAAGATTTAAATTGTTGCTTCTTTACTAGAGTAACAACGCAACCCTTACCCTGAAGCTGCATCTTGGAATGATTGCACATTCCAAGTGCAACAAAAAATATAAAGCTTAAAAAAACTAAAATAAAACTGAATATTCCTGTTAGTTCTATGAAATTAGAATGAATTGCAAAACAATAGCAGCTATTTAACTGAAATGAAACAATTGAAAATCATTTGACTTATTCATTTATTTAATTTATTTAATGAAATTATTTATTTATCCTTTGTTGACCTGATTAGACTTTTATCAGGGAAGACTTGAGGTGGTATTTATACCTCTTGGGGGAAATGTTACTAGGATATTGGGGCACTTTCCCTACTCTTTTTGATAACTGCCATAGGATCTTTTACATCCACTTGAGCTAGCACTTACTCAAGCAGGTATGGCTTTGGTTTAATGTCTTATTCGAATGATGATGCATTCAGGGATGCAGCACCCTCAATGTTTAAATAGTTTTCATGCAAAGAAGTAAGCTCCCCTGCTCCCCATACCCCAGTTAATATTTCATTTTCACTTTGAAATATTAAAGCATTGGATATATGTGTGTGTATGTATATATATTTATATATATATATATATATATATATATATATATATATACAAATATATATATATATATATATATATGTGTGTGTGTGTGTGTGTTTGGATGTGTCAGCAAATTGCAAACACTCATAAGAGTGAACACAGACAAAGCGATCATTTTACACAGTGGTGTAAAATGACTGAACATCCAAAAAATAAAACAAATATTTTTTGTTTGCAGGAGGGCAAGCTCCCCTGCACTCCCCACACCCCCTGCTAATTATGAATACCAAGTCTGAGTTTGCACAACAGTGAGCTAAGGGCAAATTCCCTTACCTGCTGCAACAAGATACAATGCAAAAGGCTGCCAGGAGGAACTCAATTCTTTATTAGAAGGCTGTGAAACTTTGAAATACGAATACATTACTAAGGGCATGTGGGGAATGGGCTTGCTTCTTTGCAAGTTTCTGTAAATGTATGATGTTTTGCAATACATGTATTGCGGTACATTTTTATTCATATGGTTTTGAATCATTTTGT
>NC_056733.1:285685723-285753223 GCF_019279795.1 Protopterus annectens
TGATTTTAGAAATCATTGATAGTTTTATTTATTTAGTTATTTATTTTTTGCACTTTTGAATTAAATTATACTTTTGTTGTTGTTGTTGTATGTGACCAAACAGAAACATACAATAAATACATAAACAAACTGCTATTAACAAACTGAAATTTCCAGTATCTCTAAAGCATAAACATGGCCTTGTGTGCTCTATGTCTGTTTCTTTTTCTCACAATTCTGTCACTTTCTTTGTCCTCCCTTTGTCTTTGATAGCATTTTATTCTGTAGGCTGCTTTGCTTGCTTTTCAGCAGTCAGCTTTTGCTGTGATATGAAAACCTGAGTGTGTGTGTGATCATGTGTGCATATGCGTTTCCTTTTTTTTTGCGTTCAATGTTCTGTGACAAAACGTTCCTCTACCTTACTCCTTTACACTGTACAAGCCTTTCAGGGGCTTCAAGGGCAGCTGTAGAACTGTTACCTGGAGAAAGGTTGCTAGGCAACACCACCACCTTCAGCACCACTCCGTTCCAGGCCTGCAACCAGATTAACATATTTATGAGCTTGTAATTCCAGTAGAATTGTCCTTTCAGACACACACACACACACACACACACACACACACACACACACACAGCACTCAAACACACACAGTTATTTTTCTTTACTCTGTCTCTCTTTTACACATGCATATAGGCAGGGCTTACTGAGGGCAAGGATTTTACTATATAAACTAATTAGTTTTACAAGCTCTGAGTTAATTAACTCATCAAGGCCAGCCTGCCCATTCATCATTTTACAAAACAATATAGTATGTAGAATTAATAGGAGTCTGTGTTTGTTTGTTTGTGTGGGTTTCCTTTTCTTTCCGGTAACACAGTTAGTCATTTAGTGTTACACTGGAGCAACCTTGTACTTTCAGGTGGAGTCACAGGGTTTCTATTCAAAAGGAGGTCAAATTCTTGCCATTTTGTTAAAGATATTTAAAAACTGCACAATCGCTGCAGCTAGGGTTTCAACATCCTCTTTCCAATGGAAAAAAGACATAGAGGTTATAGCAAAGAACTATAAATGAATCTGATATATCCAGCAGATACAGATTTTATTATCTCACCCTCATTTCCCACAACCTCCATTTGCAAATGCTTTTAACTCCAGTCAATAGTTTTTATTTTCAGTGCTTCCAACCTACCCCACAAATAGGCATGCATGCACACAGTGTCTTGCATCTCACAAAGCATAGCAAAAATGTTCAACTCATACCTGTAGACATTTTTACACAATGCTACTTTTACGCAGTGGTTTGAAGAGACCAAAGTTGCTACACAGTAAAAAAGAAACATAGATTTTAATCCCATCAGATTGCAATTCCACACTATCTTGCTTTCACTGAAACATTTACTTTTCATGTGTCCCTAAATATCAATTAACACTCACCTCGAATGCAGGTAGTTACATTACTTCTCCAGTGAGCAAACTGAAATAAAAATGCTGTATGTACTAGGAGTCAAACTCTTGAAAGGGTGAGTTGGTATTGCTATTTGCTGATTTATTTACCTTTTTAATAATGCATTGATCTGTCAGCAGATTACTCCATTGATAACACAGAATGCACTGAAGCCCTTTAAGAGTAGAACACGGGAAAGGGAACCTCAACGATGCATTAAACGATGAAATTAAAAGTGGGACTATACAGAAGTAAAATTTACTCCATGTTAACTGTATGTGTTGTTATGTACAAAAAATATAAAGGGTAACTTTCAATAATGCATAAAGGCAAATTATTATTGTGTAAATGTAAGAACACAGCTGTAAGTAGTAAAATCAGTATAAATAAATATATGTAGGAAATAGGAAAAAGGAGATAAACATCAACAAAGGACTAAGAATAAGGGATGCACAGAACAGAAAATTCTAAGCACTGCATGATGTGCATTTTCTAATAAAAATTATACAATAACCCCCCCCCCCATTAATATTCCAAAACGTGCACGCTGATTGGCCAGTGTGCTTGTTGTAAATCCCACAATATACCAATGGAAAAAGGTCCGGTCGCCCAGACTTTTTTCCGTTGGTATCAAGTGTCCAAAACCTTTTTTTTTTTAATAACTAAAAAAAAAATTAATAAACGGAACAATGGAGACTTTCTTTTCTCTGTTGCTTCCGTTTCAAAGCATTGATGTACTGGGTATGCATAGGAACAGAAGTCCCATACGCTTGCGTAAATAATGTCATTGCATAATAAAAATAATTAACTCCGTGGCTGTGGTATATTGAAATTTACCCACGATTGGCTTTATTTAATCACTCAGGCTTCGCCCTCATGATTAAACCACGCCAGCCATGGGTACATCTTCAATATACCACACCACGTTGTTGGCTATTGCTTAATAATACACCTAATGTGATGCTTCTTCACTGAGGACTTTTACCAGAAGTTATCCATGCTTCAGAATATTGGTTATTGTAATTTGTAAATGAGTACAGGGCACATGCTATTAAAGCTTTTCAATACCTTGAACCAGTGGCTATTTTGCCAAGAACCCTTAGCTTTTCCTACAATCCTAGAATCTTAAGTACATCTGTAGTAAGTTACACTGCTTAAAACATCTACAGAAGTTATCCAGGAGACAGTTGACAAAACTTAGCAGTCCTGCTAGTAGCTTGCTCTGTGAAGCAGTGTATTATTACCATCAAAGTGATGTGCTCTGACTGTTTATGTCAAAAAGAAAAAAAAATAGCTTATTTTGGGAGGAAGGGTCCTTGTATCCCTTTTCTCAGTATCAGAAGTGGGTTACAGTGCATTTTGTTGAAATTTGCTTTGTTCAACAAATGCTAGAAGTAGTCAAGATTGTTGAACATTCAGATAGTCAAAGTCCGATATCTCAAAGTGCCATTTCTTTGAAAGTGGTGAGTGAGGATTGGGATGGGGGTTAAAGTATCTACATGTTTGTTTTTGTGTTAAGGTTAGGGTAAGGGTTTCATAAGGGTATAGTTGTTGTGTGTTTGCATTTATGTGTGTGTGTTTTAGGGTTAGGGTGCAGGCTGGGTAAGTGGTTAGATCTTATGTTTGTAGTGTGTGTTGGTGTGTGTCTTGTGTAGTGGCAGTGCCAGGGTCAGGATTAGGGTTATCATGTATTACTGAGGTGATGCAGGGAGGGGGTGAAGCCCCAACCCTAATCTCACACAGTACCTTAAAAAGACCTTCTCGTAACACTGCCACTATTCACACAAATTGAAGGCTAGTGCTATGGGGACAATGTGGTATAAAGCTCGGAAAAGGAACTTGTTTTCCTTTTTCGATGTTTCATTCATTTGATATTTAAGTAATTTGGCGTTATGTATGTTTCATATTTTTGCCTGTGCGTTTTGTTCAAAATTAAGTTTAATCATATATAAAATCAAGAATTGACATCAGTGTGTTTTAAAATAAAATTCTGAAAATGTTTAATTGAGTTTAGGGTTATTTTATATATGGGTATCTTAGCAACAAAGAGTAAATTTTCATACATCGATCGATAGCCGAAAATTGTTCTAAAGTTTAGATCAAGCTGGAAGATACTTATGTTCAGTAATTATGTAAATTGTACATATACTTTCTATTTACCACATTGTATTGAAATGAAATATATACTTGCATGACAGAAAAAGGTAAGTAAATCAGAATAATTATAACGCATTATTTAGAGAGAAAATACAATTTTGCAAATGGAGACAGTGTAAGGGAACAGAGGCCAAAGGATGTCAATAAAATATGTTAAAATACTGAAGTCTTGTTTTATCACCTGTAGGCAAAAATATGCATTGTATTATCTTATCCTATTACTGGACCTTGATTTCCCAGTTTGAACTGATTTATCATAATTGTGTTTCTCAGTACCAGAAACATAAGATATCATCTCTCTTGGTGTCTCATCTCACCAAATGTTCATCTGAATCATATACATTTATTAAGATGTGAAAATAAATTTCTACACATACATCAGGATTTAATGTTCTTTTTTTATTTTTTAATTGTCTAGGTGTTAGTAACACACATAAGAATGTCTAAGAAAAAAGTGCAATATGGGAAATGAAAGTAGGTTGTCCTCATTTCTGACCTTTGCTATAGCCACACAACTGAGACAAAGAGCAATACATTTTCAAAAGCAAAGGCACATTGCTGAAAGCAATAACATAATAAAACCATTATCCCACACCTCCATGCTTGGGTCTGCTCTTCCTGTACTCCATTCTTAATGTAAGCAACTCCAGTGTTACTGCACCTTAGGATAAAAGGATTTAATCCATTTCAGTAGTCCTCAATGAGATGTATGATAGTCTGAGTTTCTCCAGATTGCATTCCTTGAAATACATTGTGCTCAGCATTAGTTTGAACTCAGGGAGGAGATTTAAAAGCCCATTCATTGGCCAGAGTATATGACTGTTTTGTGCCACATGTATAAATATGTACTAAGGGTAGGAACAGCAGAATTGTAATCTCTTCAGCTATTGGGGAGCAGGGGAGCAGAATCACAATGGTTAGTCATTTTTTCCATGAATAAAGTACAGGTGTGTAAGATGAACTTACCATAACAGTTAATGTCTGAATGATCACTGCTGGAATAGCCTTTGCTATATGGGTTAAACCCTGACAAGGATATAATGGACAGCCAGCTTCCAAGGCTTCAGGGCAACTTCCACATGCCCAAACTGTTAAGCAACATGAGCTCAGCTGACTAAAAGACAGGTTTGGACATGAAGCCCTTCAGAGCTTTCATGCTAGCAGAAGCACAGAGGCTGAGCCCTGAAAGAATTAGCTAGGAACAGCAAAACATAAATGTCTACACCCTGGCATAAAAATAAACAAAAAAACAAGGGGTATGGTGGGAGGCACTGGCTACTGCAGCAGTGATCATTCAAACATCTACCATTATGGCAAGTTCATCTTACACAACTGTACTATATTCATCACATTGATCACTGCTGCAACAGCCTTAGCTATATGGGTAGATTACCATAGCCAACTACATTTAGGAGTTGCAAAGAGAAGAGTCCAGGAACCACTGGTGAATTGTCCTCGTAAATCCTGATCTGGACATAGAGAAGAAATCAAGTTTATAGTACTTTGTAAAAGTATACACAGAGGACCAAGTAGCATTTATAGTACTTTGTAAAAGTATGCACAGAGGACCAAGTAGTAGCTTCTAGATTATTTCTAGAACCCACCCCTTTCCAAAAAGCCATATATGATGCCAAGGCCTTGGTAGAAAGGACCTTGGCCCTGCCTGGAATAGATTGGTTATGGTGAGTATAACAAAAGGTAATAGACTAAGACAACTATTTGGAAATAGTCTGTTTTGAAACAGGTTGTCCCATCTTCTTACCTTCATAAGAAATAAACAATTGGTCTGAAGATCTGAGAGATATAGTTCTGTCAAGATAGTACCCAGGTTGCTGATGGATATCCAAGGTATGGAGTATCCTTTCTTTTTTAGTTTTAGATTCATTAAATAAAATGGGGAGATGGATACTTTGGCTTAAAGTAAACTTGGATACTACCTTAGGGATAAAAGAATGATTAGTTCTCAAAGAAATCCTAGACCTATGGAAAATAAGGTAGGTGTTGATTCACCGTAAGAGCTTGCAACTCAGATACTCTTCTTGCAGGGATCAGAGCATTCAGTAAAACTGTTTTCCATGTTATGAACCTCAAGTTAGCCAAATTAGCAGGTTCAAACAGAGCAAGCATTAGCTTCTCTAACACAAAATTAAGATCCCAAACAGGGACCACCAGTTTACCTGGAACCTCTTATTCAACCCCCTTTTCAAAGACATTTTGACATGAGACTGCCTTGAAAGAGGAGGATCTATAGGCAGACATGCTGAAATGACCAATAAATGAACCTTAATAGGCAAATAAGAAAGGCCATAGGATAGTAACTCGCACTAATACTGTAAAATCAGATAACAACTAGCCCTGAATGGGTGCTGGTTATCTCAGTAGCACCAAACAGAAAACCTTTTCCATTTGCTAATATACAATTTTCTAGTAGTAGACTTTTTTGCCTCCATTAGTACCTGCTTGACATCCTCAGTGAAGTGGTACCTAAAAGGAATTAAGACCTTAACAACCAGGCAGTTAATTGAAAATGGTTGATTTCAGAGTGTATTAAACAACTCTGTTCTTGTGTGAGTAGATCCAGTCTATGGGTAAACTTGTGGTAATTTCGTCTGGTCATTTCCAAAAGAAGGAAGAACCACAATTACCTAGGCCAGAAAGAAGTCATCATAATATTCTTGGAGGATTCCTTCTGAATCTTCAGAATTATTCTGGATATTAGTAGGAAAGGTGGAAAAGCATACAGGTGCATTCCTGTCTAAAGAAAAGAAAAGGCATCTCTCTTCCAGACCTTCTTACATAAAGTCCTGGAACAGAATCTTGACAGTTGATTGTTCAAAGAGGAGGCAAAAAAGTCTGCTTGAGGACCTCACCACATATGGATCAAATGTTGGAAGGTCTCCTGCTCTAGTTTCCATTCATAAGGATCTGCTCTGGTCCTGCTCAGCTTGTCTGCCACACAATTTTTCTCTGACAGAATGTAGGATGTCTGTAGAGTGAGATTGTGCTGCAAAGCTATATCTCAAACGTACATAGCTAGTATACAAAGGGGGTACAGCCTGGTACCCCCTTGGCTGTTGATGTATCACAAGACTATGGTATTGTCTGAAACTAAGCTGAAGAGGTCCCGGGGGCTAAAGATGGTTCAGAGAGTTGAATGCCTTCATCAGGGCAACCATCTCCTAGATATTTATGTGCTTGCTTCTGCTCTTTGTATTCTACATCCTGGAACTTTTATCTCTGCTGAAACTGCTCCCAAACAAAGTCCAAAGGATCCATAGTGATTGATTGCTTTGGAGGAAGGAAGGAAGGAGAAGGGGAGACCTGGATTTATGAATATCTGTTGCCTCCACCAAAAGATTTATCTTCTGACAAACCCCAGCATTGGATTTGAAAAGATAAAGGGTGTTAATGCTGGGATCAAAGAGATTTCAGATACCACTGTATCTATCTCATTTGGAGTCTTGCCAGGAGTATCAAAAGAATCACAGATGCCATGATACCCAAAATCCTGAAGTATTTCCTCACAGTGACTGAAGTCTGTGTGGAAACCTTTAGAAACAGATCTAAATAAGGATCTATTTTTTTCCTATAGAAAAGTTGTCTAGATAACATCCCAGACACACTGTGTAAGGGAGTCAAGAAAGACTTTCACCTGCTGTCTTGGAATCCCAGCTTGTCTAAGAAATCTCTCACCCTAAAGAGAGAGAGAGATTCCTGACACTATGTAAAAGACTCTGCAAAGATAGGCAAGTCATCTAAATATGGAAAATGTGGATATCCTGTTGCCTGCAATGACTTATAAATGGAGCTAGACAGTTTGTGAACACTCTTGGTGCAGTGAAAAGCAAAAAGGTCAAGGTAGAGAACTGATAATGTGGTCCAGACATACAAAACCTTAAGAAATGTCTAACGTCTGGATGAATAGGATTGTGATGATAAACATCCTCTTAGTCTGGTGTCATCAGGAAACTTGAAGGAGGAATAAGAGGTAATAGGTTGTAAAGTGACATAATTTTGAAATAGGACACTGTCACAAACATGTTTAGGAAAGAAAGATCCAGAACTGGTCTTCAAGCATTTTCTTTCTTTGGCACTAGGAACATCCTTGAATAAAAACCCTTCCCCACTTGGGGAGGATGAACTGGTTCTATCAGTCCTTAGGACAGAATGTGATGAAGAACATCTGGATGATGAAGAATGACCTCCTGGAAAGGAAGAATTTCCACCCACTGTCAACTGTAATCTTTCTAAATGATACTCAGAACCCTTTTTTCTTAAGCAATATTTTGCCAACGAGAAAAAAAAAGGAGATTAAGACTTTTTGAAAAATAAAGAGGTTCAGGGTGGGAGTGGGTCACAAAGTCTTTTGAATCGTCACTCAGACATATCAGACTGTCCTTGATTTTGGGAGATTAGAGACTTCTTTTTGGAACTCACTTCCATTCCTTATTAAAGGTCTATTTAAGAAAATAGAAGATATTTCCCCAAAAGGAACTTATCTGCCCATCAAAGTAAAGCACAAGCCGACTGTCAATCCTTGAAAGTGCCAGAGGAGCATATTCTTTGGCAGTAGGAAAGCTCTGAAGGGCTTCACACTCAGACTTGTCTTTTAGCCAGCTCAGCTCGATCTGCTTGACAGTATGGGTGCATTGAAGGTGCCCTGAAACTTTCAAAGCCCTAGGCAATGCTTACTGTTTCATCCCCCAACACACACACACACACACACACACACACACACACACACACACACACACACACACACACACACACACACACACACACACACTAGTATGCATCCTCCAGTGCTCCTCTCTGTTTCTTTCCATCTTGGGGTCCCCACACCAATCACATTATTTTTTTCTTTCTTTTCTCAGATTTTACCTTAACTCTTTTGCTTTTTAAGAAAGTCATAACTTTCTATATGCTCTAAAGTACATTTTAAAGTCTTTTTTGTACATAGTTTTTTTCATCCTATGATGGCTTGAACAAAAATGATAGTTAACAAAATAAACTCAGTGTTACTGTCCAGCTTTAGTTTTCCTTGCATCCTTTCAATATACCTTTCCTAACCAAGACAACATAATAATAACCATTTAGAAAATGACTCTATTAAGTTGGAGCCTCAGATGCCATAGTGTTATATAGGCTCTGGGATGCTCCAACAGTTGCCTGAACAGAAATCATGAGTAAGAAAACAGTTTTGGTCTTACTTTTTTCTTTAAAGAAAGACAAAAGTCATGCCCAAGCCTTAATGTTCAAAGCTGACAAAACAGTAGCTCACAATAAACAGGCCAATTGTTGTGGGGATACACAGATCCTGTTTGAGAATCCTGCCTACCACCCCCCCACCCCCCCAGAAAAAGACAGTCATTGCATATGTATCCTTCTGGTGTTAGATTGGGATGAAAGCAGAGGCTCAAATGGCCACAGTCATGTATTTCAAGTAACTGCTGTCATACATATACATCGCATGCCTCCTCTCCCCTAATCCCCTAAGGCAGTCATCTGTATAACTGCCTTATCTATGATTGTGAGAAAAGTGAAAAAAAATTATTACAGTAATGCATTTCACTTTGTTACTGCTAGACAGTGCACTGCCCCTACAGAGGCTATAGTAACCTTTTTTGTACACCTCTGATATCTGAGAGAAAAGTAAAAGAAACAATGACCACACTGCCCCCAGCCCAAACACAAGCTATAATGGCCTCCTGTGCACACTTCTAAGGTTTGACTGTGATTAAAATTAAAGAAATAATGACTACACAATCCCCAGCCCCCCTCCCCCGCCCCCACAAAACCTAAAGCAAACCTTCTGTACACACACATCTAACCAGGGCTGGTTTTAGAATGGGTTTGATTGAGAACAGAAGCCACCACTTAGTCAATGTCAAAATCCATTTATACAGTCTGGGGAGAGAATGCCACCAGAGCCCTGTAAGATCTATGTGTCTGAATGTTCTGTGATATATTTTATGCCTTACTTTTGAAATTACTTGTTAATTACATTTGTTAATTACATTTTACTGATACAAGAGTAATGTATGTGCCCTGGCATTACTGGGTGTGTACACAGATAAAAATCAGCATTTTTACACACACAAGCAAGCATAGGCCATAGCAATACTAGTTTTGCACTTATTTTAGCAAATAGCAATACATTATGTGATATTGGTACTGCCTGTTGTTTAGCAGTCATCAAACAGCAGCATGGGTAAGTCACTTTTATTTACCTCAGTGAGGAGTAATGCATGCCTGTCACTGTCCCTGATTTCACAGACCATCTCTAATTTTGCCTCTAGTAGAAGTGACTTATCTGACACCATTATAGATTTTAAGATGTTTACACGTAATGTTCAACTTAAGTTAGAGTTTGGCCACAATTCTAATATCACTGAAAGTAATATGTTCCGTGCTCCGAGTACGTATACTCCTATTTTACATCCTTTGTTAGATGTTTTTTCTAAATTAGTGGAAGAAGACATACATAAGATGAATATGTCTAGAGAAAATAGAAAGAGTAATAATTTAACATTTAAACAAAGGGCAGCGTTAAATGATTTAAGTAATGATGACTCTATAATCATCAGACCAGCGGACAAGGGAGGTCCCATAGTGATTATGAATAGAGATAATTATAGGGACAGTATGATAAGTTTATTACAGGAGAAAAAGTTTTACTCCAGTATTAACATGAAGGAAGTAGAAATTAAGGTATTCAGAATTTATGATATGCTGGACGACATTTTGAGGAGTAATTATATTAGTCTGGAAGTCTTTAAATTCCTCAGGGTCAATAACCTTTTAATACCTATCATTCAGGGACTTCCTAAAGTACACAAGTGTCCAAACAATCCCCCAATGAGACCGATAGTGGTTGGGAGGGGGTGGGCCACTGAGCCCTTATCTATTTATGTCGAACATTTTTTTAGACCAGTAGTTGATGCTAATATATACATTTTGAGGGATAGTAAGCAGTTTCTACTTGACTTATATGATTATATGAAACATGTATCAAATCATGCACAATATATACTTGTCACACTTGATGTGAAAAGTTTATTCACAGTTATACCTAATGAACAAGGTATAGAGAAAGTACATAGGTATATGATGACACATTCAACAAATGATTGCAAATTTGTTGATTTATTGATTTTATTTTTGGAGATAATATTATATAATAACATCTTCTTGTTTGATGAGGCACTGTACATTCAAAATGATGGCGTAGCGATGGGCACTTCGTGCACCAACAGCTACACCAACATTGTTATGGCTAGCTGGGAAGAAGAAAACCTATTTCCTTTAGAGAGTTACAGAGCGAATGTTTGTTTTTTATAGACGCTTTGTAGATGATTTGTTTTTAATTTGGAAAAGTGATGAAACATCTTTATTATATTTTGTCTCACAAATAAATACCCTGACTGAATTTTTAAGTTTCACTATGGCCTACTCACGAAACAGTATATCTTTTCTAGATATGCAGATTGAGAGGTTGGAGAATGGCTTGTTGAATACGGGTGTATATAGGAAGGCATGTCATAGGAACACACTTTTACATAGAAAGAGCATGCACCCCCATTATGTTTTTAAAAATGTCATCAAGGGTCAAGCAATGAGGGCCTCCAGATTAAATCCAACACAGGAGGGATATGATCAGGAACTTTTAGATCTAAAGTCAAGTCTCCTGGATAGGTATTATACATTAGAAGAGGTGAACGTGGCCATTGAAGAGACCAATTCAGTGAGAACAACCAAAGCTAGTCCATATTTTTCTAATATAGGCACCCCCGTAAGTGAAGAAGCGATGGTGAGAACAGAGAGTCAGATAAAAGTACCCAAGTTTTATACTTCAGATACCAATTATCTGAAGAACATAGTACAAAAACATTGGGACACCCTATTACTGGATGAAAACATCAAAGAAATAGTAGGGGAAGAGCCGAAATTTCTTTTTAAGAACAGGAAGAATTTAAAACAGATTCTATGTCATCCTAAGAGCTTAAGAAAGGTGTCTTATGGTAATAATGTACACGGGACAAAACTATGTCATAGATGTAACCAATGTGAATTTATAGACACAAGAACCACCTTTGTCCATCCAGTCACCCATCATGTGTTTACATTTCGCTTGTTAGCTGATTGCCAAACAGAACATGTGGTATACCTCGCTAGATGTGTGTCATGTAGTGTATTTTATATAGGAAAAACCAACAGGAAATTGAGAGAAAGGATCAGGAAACATCTTTACTACACACGCATTGGCTCGGAGCATAATGCCCTAGCAAGACACACACTAGCAGCAGGATCAGCACACCAATTTAAATTTTTAGTATTACAAGTTATTAATCCCAGTATATGGGGTGGAGATGTTAAGAACTTCACAGAAGGTTGTGAAATGAAATGGATTATCAGGTGTAGAGCAGATAAGAGACCAGGACTCAATGATAAAATGCCCTTAAAACCAGTATTACATAGTAGAAGATTAAAAGTTATTAAATGAGAACTTATTGATTTAATTGTATTTATGTATTTTTTGATACATGTTCAGATAGGCATTCTTATGATTTTTATGTTTCCTCATAGTTTGAATGAGAGTTTTGAATATTTATATGTATCGTAGCATGTGCAATATTTTAACAAAGTCTTTTTTAATTTTTTCTTATTATTTTTTTCACATATAAACAATTTTTAATTTTTATATTTTTATTTTTCTTTGATTGTAATGAATAATTGATTTATTTCTGTCTAAATGGTATCGAATAGATATTCTAATATAGTAAGATATGCTAGATTATTATTTTTAAATTTGATACATGCATTTATGGCATTGAGGAAATTATGTCATTTGATTAATTATTCATGAGTAACTAGATTTGAAAGTATTTAAGCTCGTTCATTCAGTTATTACTGTTTGGTCTGATGAAGCCTTAATGGTGAAAGCGCTTACCTACCTATGCCAATAAAGCACATAGTGTTAATTTGTGGTGTGTCCAACAGCATTTTGTGTATATACAGAATTTTACTACATCGGAGAAATTAAGTTACAGATGTGTTTTGTTCCTGTGGATGTGATTTGCTTTTCTAGTTTTATTTTTATTCTACACCACAGGAACATTTACTCTGTGGAGGTGCTTCATTGTTGTATTGGTTTTACTATTTATTTATTTATTTATTTTACATTTGTTTATCAGGAAAGTCCAACTTTGATAAGATCCATTTTCAGCGAAGGCCTGGGGAGAAAAGCTCCACATATAGGGATTATACATAACTTCTACAAGAAATTATACAAAACGTATACAAGAAATTATACAAAAAATATATTAGACATACAATACACCAGAAATTGCATTTTAGGCTATTACAGCTGACATTTGTATTATACAGTCATCTGATATAATTCCTTATTGCAGTGTAGACATTGTAGTTTCTCAAAGTAAGCTGAGGAATGGTTTGTAGGTGGAAAATTGGATAGAAAAGGATGACATTAGAGATTATATAGACATGAGAGAGAGCATAGATTATGAGGTGGTCAGTGAAGAAGAAAAATTATGACCAAAAACTATTAAAAATAGTTAGTCTGGAGTAGCACAGCGTGCCTTCTGTGGAAGGTTGGGCGCTGGGCTGGCAACTCGACACCGTAAAACTCCCCTGCCAATCTTGAGTGGACAGGTGATCCACTGTGGCAACCCCTAACTGGGAAAAGCCAAAAGAAGAAGAAGAAGCCTGGAGTAGTACAGGAGCAATGTTAAATATAAATAAATATGTTATTAAATATAACAGTGGCCTTAAAATTTCCAACTGTATTCTGAAATAATTTCATGAGATGTTAAATTTATCCTCATTTTATCTTGCTCTCTTTCAGAGAGTTCATGGTAACCATGATGCATTTGGCTGTACTTTAATGCCTTAAATTAAAAGAAAGAAAAATCTTTCTCCAACCTCCCTTCCTTTCTTAATCAGTAAATATATTACTGAGATTAATCTTACCTGTGGTTATTAGGCATTTGGTAGGTACAGACATTCATAGGTACATACTAGGCTATTGAGTTGTGAGAATCTTAAAAATTTTAGGCTTACATTCCTATGGTAGATCTTATCCCTTATATATTTGCATACAAATAATCCAGAGACTTACAGAAGAAAGATATTTTGGGACATTTACTTGTTGACCCTACTCAAGAATTCCAAGAATTAGCTGAGCTGCTTCTTAAAAATATTGTTACCAACAAATAAAGTTATAATATCAATACTTTTAATTAATTCTATAAATCTGTCTCTTAAGTTTCCTTTTGTAAATAGTTTAAACAATATGGATATTATGGTACTATAAATGAATCCCCTATTCAGTTTTGTGCAAATTAGGATTTTTCTTCTGAATGAGCCTCAATGATTAATTTAACCTATTAAGCATTATCTAAATACTTAATAAATAGTATCATCATTGCCAGGAAAAACATATTTTTCAGACTTTCTGTAGTTCAGTATTTAAACCTTCTTCAGTTCAAAGATTTATATGACCTCTCTTAATTCACTTATTGATGCAACATTTCTTTACTTTTTGATTTGGAATTTATAGGCAGGATGAATGCTTATTTCATTTACTTGTGGATACAGTTAGAAAAATACACTTTTAAATATCCTTTCTTAAATTCTAGTTTACTGGGCTTATGAGTTTTATGCTTATTATTTTATACAATGTTAGCTATACTTTTTCAAAGTTCCAGTGGATTTTGCAAGTATTGTCCAAATCAGCAGGCAAACATTGTCAGTATTTTTTGATTGATAAATATATCTGCCAAAGTGGATCTTCTATAATTCAGTATATCCAGGCTGAAGTCTGTTTTTTTGATTAAAAAATCTTAAATTAGCAGCAGATTTTACTCAAAGACCAGTGTGGGATTAGAAGCTCAGAGTTTTATTCTTAAATTAAGATTATTTCTGTCATGTTTAAATATTAAAACTAGTCTAACTCTCAACCTAAGCACTCAAAAAGCATCTTACAGCCCAGCACTTGCTCAGACCTAATAGCAAGCACTAATATACCCTGACACTGATTGCCCAGCAGGGCAAGGCTCTTTATTCACCCCTCACCAACCAAGTGACTAAGCAGCTCACACTACTATTAAGGCATGACCAAAGGGCAACTTCAGGTGTACTCTCCAGTCCGGTTGGTGACTCTGGGTATCCTGAGGAAATGTTACAACTGCCTCATATACACAGACAACCCACTCCTCCTACCAGAAAACACTAACATATGCGAGAGATGCAATTATACAGCCAAACTGGAAGCTAAGCTGTTTCCATCCAAGACTGGAACAGACAGTCAAGAGGAAAAGGTTAACACTTGCACCACACCTCTAGCCACACACAGACCTACTAAAACAGCACTGGCAAAAAATACACATGAATACACTAAATCATACTCGGTTGCTCTAAATAAAAACCTGCAAAAGCATCAGAGACCTCCAAAGCAGATACCCAAACAACTTGCACTTCCCGTCACAAACCAGACAACATATAAAACACAAAATCAGTGTGCTACACAACCACAACCCTTAAGGCGAAATAACATACCTAACACACTAGTAATAGGTGACTCTATAGTCAGGCGCACTGATGTCCCACATACTAGGCTGGACAAGCAGAAAGTTACTGTTAGCTGTCTGTCGGGAGCCAAAATCTGCCACATAACACAAGCACTCAGGTCACTCCAGAACAAGTACAAATATGACTCTGTCATTGTTCATGTTGGTGTGAATGACCTGAGACATACCTCCCTGGACGACATGAAAAGAGACATGGAAGAGCTCTAGGATCATGCAGCCCAGGCTGGTATGACCCTGACCTTGAGTAGCATCCTGCCCTCACCAAGAATGATACCTCAGTATAAAGAAAAAACGATCAATTTCAACAATTGGCTAAGCTTCTGGTGTCATTCAAAGGGGATCCAGTGTCTGTCAGCCTGGGACGACATGCTCGACAAGCCACGTTGCTTCGCAAGAGACGACTTGCACCTGTCACCCCTAGGCTTTCAAATACTGGCCAAGGCTCTTGCTGCCCCCATAGTGCCTTTTTTTAGGCAAGGCTCAAAGTCAAATCCACCTCTATAAACAGCACAATTAACAAAAAAACTGAGGGTTATGCTACTCAATGCCAGGCTTTTAAATCTCAAAATGCATGCAATCGAGGCACTCCTCAGTATGGATAATGTCGACATCTGTGCAGTAACTGAAACCTGGCTCAAAGCTCCAGAGAGCACCCCAGCACTACTGGGCTACAACTCATACCACACATTTCGGCCACAGAACATGGAACGAAACACAAAATGAGGGGGTGTATCCATATTCATGAAGGATACCTACACCTCCAGGTTAGTGGTGCAGTATAATACCTCTGAGATCATCCATGTGCAATTAACATCGGGCAAATCTGCAATGCAAATTGTGGCTTGCTACAGATCACCCTCCATGACCCAGGACCACCACTTCACTTTTCTGGAGATACTGGAAAACATGAAGGTCCTACAGAACACCCTGATATTGGGCGATTTCAATTACCCTACCATTCACTGGGAAAACTACTCAAGTACAAATTCCCAGGCCCAGCGCTTCTTGGAATTCATCAACTCAAATGCCCTGGATCAGCTGGTAACCTCCCCTACCAGAGGTGAAAACATATTGGACCTGGTCATCACCAACATGGGCGACAGGTGTTCCACACCAGAGGTCAACCCATCACTAGTTAGATCAGACCATAAACTAATCACTCTGGATGTCCACACCCCACCACTACCCCCAACTAAGGAAACCACAGTAAAAAACTTTTCTAAAGCAAACTTCATCTTACTTAAGACAGAGGTGGTAAGTTTCACAGCCCCCATGCTAAAGGATATTGCTGCCAAAGATGCAGAAACCTTTACAAATGCACTCTATGAGCACCTACAAGGATGCATGGATCATGCCATCCCTAGCAAAACCAAGACTCACTCCTCTAAGAGAAGGAAATCAGTTTGGTGGACCCCTGCAATAAACAGGTGATACAATAGAAGGAGGAAACTAGTTCAGAAAGAAAGAAAATCCCAAGAAGGAAAGACATCCCTGATCAGTATCAGTAAGAAACTAAGGTCCCTCATGAAATCATCCAAGGCTAACTTCGAAAGAAAAATAGCCAAGGATTCAAAAGATAACCACAAAGCCTTCTTTAGCTATGTTAAGAATCTAAGTGGCAACTCACAGATATGCACTGAACTAGTGCAAAATAGCACAAAATATACTGAACCTACTGATATTACCAACATCCTGGCAGATAGATTCAGTGCAAACTTCACCCCCCTCTCACCTCCAAAAGGGCCCACAGCAATACCGGAAAAGTGTAGTGTCCCAAAAATCACAGATGCACAGGTGAAAACAGCCCTTTCAAAAGCCAAAAACACAGCGTCAAAGGGACCAGATGGTGTCCCAGGCTGCGTCTTGCATGAATTACAGAATGTACTAACCCCCCACCTAAACACGCTCTTCAACCTCAGCTTCTCCACAAGCTATGTGCCCATAAAATGGCATACAGCAGCAGTTATTCCTCTCCACAAAGGAGGGGCCACAAATGACCCTGGTAACTATCACCCCATAAGCCTGACTAGCCTGGTCTGCAAGGCTATGGAACGCATCATCATGGAACTCATTAACAAAGACATTGGGAACCTCCAAACACTTGACCCAACCCAGTTCAGCTTTGTTAAGGCAGATCATGCCTACTAAACCTGGTTGACTTCTTCGAGACAGTCACCAAGGCCATAGAAGAGGGAAAGGTGGTTCACACAGCCTACCTTGACCTCGCCAAGGTTTCAACACCATTCCTCACTCGGGTAATACAGAAAAACTCACCAGCCTGAACATAAAACCCTATGTCACGAGATGGGTTGCCAACTGGCTTACAGACAGAACTCACACAGTAAGAATAGCAGGCTCCAGGTCCGACTCTAAACCAGTCACAAGTGGTGTCCCGCAAGGCTCAGTCCTGGGACCCCTACTGTTCGGCATATACTTCTCAAACAAACACAGGAGGACTATGGCTAGCCAAGTTCACTGATGACTGCAAACTGGGAGCCATAATTGACTCTCCGGCTGACACGGACATCCTCCAAAAAGGCCTTACTGAGATGGACACCTGGTGTCAAAGTCATGGCCTCAAGCTAAATGCCAAAAAAATGCATAGTCATCCCATTTGGGAAAAACAAAACACCCATGAATTACCACATAGGTGGCAGTCCCCTTAATACAGAAGAGGTAATAAGAGATCTGGGGACCCAGGTAAATAGTAATCTCTCCTTTGACAATCATATTGCCAAAGCAGTTAGGAAATCCTTTTATGTGGCAAATCTAATTACTAAAGGGTTCGCATCTAGAAATAAAGAGGTTATAGTACCCCTCTACTCGTCATCATTAGACCCATCATAGAGTACAATGCCCCATTTGGGGTGTACCTCACAAGACACTTCCAACAGCTGGAAAGACCACAAAAGTACCTCACCAAGAGGATTACTGGCCTCAAACATATGTCCTATGCAGCCTGACTGAACTCAGTGGCATATCACTTACTCAGGGGTGATCTCTGCCTGACTTACAAAACCATGTCCAACTCAGAATTGATGGACATGCTCCCCCTAAAGAAATCCAAGTCACTGTGAGCCACGTGCTCTAGTGAGCTAAACCTCGCCGCAACAATAAATAGAACATGCTGGAGGGATAGATTCCTGTCACAGAGACTCCCCATGCTTTGGAAAAAAATTCCAAATTACATCAGGCAGAGCCCCTCACTAACACTCTTCAAGAGAAACCTTGACGAGTGGATGGGTAACAGAAAATACACCCCCGGGATCACTTCATTGACTCTGCTTGACAGAGGATCAGTTAATTAATCAATGGGGCAGCGAAAGCCAACACACTCTGGCTAGGCTTATAAATGCCCTCAGGCAGATAGCCAAACCTACCTATGAACCTATGAACCTATTACATTTCAAGTGTGCCAGTACAATCTGAAAACAAGCCATCTATTAAACATTTTAATATGAACATAAGATTATAAAAGCTTTCAAATTTATAGATAGACTTAAAAGCAGCTTGCAGGTTGGAGAGATATATAGTTAACTATTTTATGCACTTTAGCCTTATTTTTCTTAAAGTGTCTTTTTGTATATTTTATTTATGCATTTATTTATATACAGTAGGTTTAATACTCTTGACATCTACTTTAATGTTATCTGCTATGCATTCCTTAATTTATATTGTATTTTTAAAAAAACATGCAATTAAAAATTAAAAAAAACAATGCTTTCAGTGTTTTTTTTGCTCCCCTCTCCCGACACATAACATTTGTTTTGCTTCTTTGCCTTCTCTATGTATTTCCTGATGTACCATGACGTACCGTATCAGTTCTTCATCCAGACTCATTTTCTTCTCTCCACATTATTTCTGACTGGGTTTCATGACTGACTAAAGTCAATATACATCTAATTTCACATTTCTGTTCTTTTTGTATTTTACATCAACTGAGATACTAAGTGTCTCATAACAGCAAGATCAGTTTGCCTAGTGGTTCTCTTACCTATTCTCTTTTCCCACTATATCTGCATTTGTAAGGATTCTATCAAGGGTGTTTCCCCTGCCTAACTGGGGCACATACTTTTTACTGGATACTGGTTTTGACCAGAGCTTGAGCTACATTGGTTGTATGTTGGCCAGCTAGTACCTACAAAGGTCATTCTAGCTGACAGATAGTCAACTGTGTATTTTGTAATGTTATAATGTTAGCAATACTGATGCCTCATTCTGCAAGTCAAGAATGAAATTGACATTTTTACACAAGTTTCTGGCATTATACAACTTTACCCTCTATTCAACACTTTAAACCTTATCTTTTTTATTGCATATCATCTTATCACATCCATTCCTACACCTTTCACTCTGTAACAACGTTCGAACATTCAAAAATCCGATCATATGGTGTCGACCATATGACACTTGGAATTTTGAATGATCAAACATTCGATATAGGCCATATATATAAATATAAATATATATATATATATATATATATATATATATATATATATATATATGTGTGTGTGTGTGTGTGTGTGTGTGTGTGTATATATATATATATATATATATATATATATATAGATATATATATATATATATATGGGTTTATTTTACACCATTAAATTGTTTCTTAAGTTTCAAAAGTTTGGTTATAGTAATCAGTCAATGATCCTCTAGTAACACTTATTCTCTAGGGAATGATCCCAAATGACTTGCTCTCAGTATAAGTGGCAACTTTCAATGAGACCAGGCTGAGAGCAGGTATTTTGGAATCTGGCCCCCGGTGTAAACCTGTTTATAGATAGGCCTTACACTAAAGTAAGTCACTTAAACTGTAAGCAGGCTTTTCGGAATTTGTTATGTGTAAATTAATGTTTACAATTCTCATGGCTTTGAAGATTGCCTAGTAAGGAAGAAAATGAAAAACCTTAGTTAGATCAAAAAATATATAACATCAGGGGGCAGACTATAATCTAAGGCTGAAGATATTTGACCATAAAATTCCATTACTTTGGTTAATGTTGATCTGCCTTTTATGAAATCTTATTGAAGTATATCTAGTAGAGACAACATATTTGTATTTTAATTTAGGAGGTCAATAATGCAGCATTTAAAAATTGCCCAGAATAAATGTCAAACTTATGGACTTATAATTATTAACTTCATCTCAGATTCCTTTCTTATGTATAGGTGTTACACGAGACAGGTTCCAGAACTTATGAACCAAACCATAATGTAAACATTTGTTGAAAATGTGTCTTAGCAGAGGTCTGGCTGGGTGCTTTCTATTATAAAGCAAAATGGCTGGGGTAGTATATGGATTAACTGACAATTTTATGCTCTAACCACTGAGTCTAACTTGATAAAGGGGCAAGGGGAAATATATGAAATGGTGCACTCAGTATGCATGTTATTTATAACACTCTTGTTTACACACATTATGTGAGAAGTAGTTAAATTCCTCATTTTTCATTACATAATCATATATGCAGTTGTTATTAAACTTCAATACATTGATTAAGGAGTATTGCTTAGTATTTCTATTAATATATCTGTGGTCATTTTAAATGCTGAATATGTCTTCAATAAGCTTTCTTTCATATTCTGATTTTCTTTCTTGAATTCTGTTAGACCTTTACTAACTTTATTCAACTTCTTTTTGATATAATCAGATGGAAGTTTTTGTAAATTATAAAAAGTCATATCATCAATAGAGTGAAGTGCTTGGAAAATTCATCAAAAGTACTCTTTCTCAAGTGCTGGAGATGACTAAAGGATAAAGATTAATGGTGTGTGAGTATGTTACATTTGGAATTGTTTTAAAACTTTTGGATATACCAATAGTTTGGTATTAGGATTGAGAGTGTATGTAGGAGTATTTGTAGTTTGGAACTAAAAGAAGGGTTAGAGAAGGAGATGTATTTAATGCTGCATGTGCTGATGTATGCAATGTGTGTCTGAGTGTCTTGTGTAGTGGTATTGCTATAGAAATGTTTTTTCCTAAGGTAAGATGTAGGGTTGAAGTTAAGGACAGGTGCTGTGGTAGGGTTAGGGTTAACACACATTAGTAAGGATAGATAAGGTCCTCAGTCCATCCTTACTAATGTGTGCTAAACCTAACCCCATTACTACCTCTCACTCTAACACTAGGATAGAGCTTCAGTTATCCAATCACAAAAGGAAGATGTTTTTTTTTTTTTTGGAAAGTTTATTTTTCAAGTGCATGTGTGTGTGTGTGTGTGTGTGTGTGTGTGTGTGTGTGTGTGTGTGTGTGTGTGTGTGTGTGTATATATATATATATATATATATATATATATATATGTATATATGTATAGACACACACATGTATGTATAGACACATGCATACACACACATTCACACACATGGTCATGCACACATCCATGCAGAAACATGCAAGAAATAAATAAGACCATTATCTAATCTTGCAATCATTTAAATAGCCATGAATTTGAAGGAAGTTATTTTGAAGCATATAGTATAATTCAGCTACATTGCCTGTTGTTTTAATAGTGTATTATGATTTAACATGTCACTGATGATATAAGACATAAATCAACAATGAATAACAAATGTGTGATGGATCTGGTCCTTAAATGTGATGGCAAATTTGTTGAATACAAACACCAAGTTTAACCTATCACCTGGATCAACTCATCAATCAGGCAATAGGTTAAAATACCACATATAAACTTATAAGTATAAAGTCAATGGTAAAATCTTTACTCAGTTTTGCAACAACTTGAACAGCCTGTTATTGGAAAGAAATGCTTCTTAACTGTATATTTATATGTGATTGCACTATTTTGCAGAGAAGAAACGTATTCTACTTGGCTGTCTGTCTCACATTTCAGTATGTAGTGTATTATAATTTGCTTGTAACAATAAAATGAATTTCCAGAGCTAGATTTTTAGTCTGAAGTTCATTTTCAATCAAAACAAACTTCAACACAAAAGAAAAAAATTTTGCTTACACATGAAATTCAGTCTTAAAATATTTGGTCAGATTAGTGTCAATAATATTCTGTCTCTAGCTATGCACATTTTACATAATTCACACTTGTCTAGTAAAATAAGTTCATGAGTCTTTTTAGTAAAACATCATGGTGGTAACACATTTAAAAGTTGGCTAATGAAATAGTACATATACAAACCACAGCATTGTAATCACAGGCAGGAATTAATCAAAATGTTTTGTTCTTTAAAGGGTTACAGCTCCTTTACCTCATAATTCCTCCATATTGACTTCCATATTGCTTCTGGCATATGTAAATATCTCAAGAGTTCTGCCATACCTACTTCAGACCCAGGAGTCACAAATCTGCTCATTAACAAGGCACTGAGCCTTTAAAGGTCTAGCTGCACTGCACCTGGTTAAACAAATATGCTTGTCTCTTTCTGCATTAGTATCTGTAAATGTACCAGCCACCACAATGCTACTGGGGTTTAAGAGTGTGTAGCAAATTTTGATGTGTAGATCAAATGTATTTGTTTGTCTTGTTCTATGTGTTTGTCTGAAGGTCATCAAGTTTCTGCAAGTTAGAGCTGTGACTTGATGTAGGGAGTGTATATTATGCTATCAAAAAGCAGTTATATCGAACGGCTTTTCATCGACCCATATAAGTCAAATTGTCATAATAGCAAACACCCGAATTAGTGAATTCTTTCCCTGGGAAATAAACCGCTTGGCCATCCTTGTGAGCTTGTTCTTTTCCCCACTGTAGTATGATCTCAAAGTTGGTATAAGGGGGGTGTAGGGGGTGTGAATGGAAAGTATCTTTTACTAAGAATCCTACAACTTTTTTGAAAGTCATATCCTTATTGAAGAGGATCCATAAGTATTTCTAGCTGTCATTTCTTTCTGTGTTTGAAGTGTCCTTGCTTGTCAGAAGTATTTATTTATTTTTTTAGTCATTCATTCATTCATTCATTCATTTTCAGAATAGACTGCTGGTTATTTATTTAGGCCTGAAAGTAATTAAAACTTGACTATTGCCTGTCAATTCACTGTGTTTATCTGCACTGTGTGCTCAAGTAAAGAGCCATCAGTGTATTGCATAAGCTAAATTCCCTCTGTCTGCTAGTGCATCTTGTGAATGGAAACTGATAAAGGAAAGAAACCAAAGAAAGACCTCTGTGGAGATTTCCCATTTTTGGCAGATCAATGCAAGAAAGAACACTTTGTCAGTCTATAGTTTTTTTTTCAGATACATGACTTGTGAACCATTTCAGAGCTATAGTTTTACATTCTTTCTTCCATTATTCTTTGGATCATGCTTGTATATTATACAAGATCAAATCTAAAAAGAATGCTGCAGTATGTTGGCCTTTGTCTGAGAAATGTTATCAACTAATTCTGTGATAAATATATGGGTACCATACTTTATTCTTAACCTCTGTTGACTTTATCTTAACTTAATTTGCTGTTGGACATAGCTTGACAACTGCTTCTGTACCACTCTTTTGAAAATATTTGCAAGTGGCTAAAACATTGATTGGGTGATTATTTTCAACTTTCTGTATGTCTTCACTCTTAAAGAGAGGATTATTTTGACTTTTCTTTAACTATCAGGGACAAACCCATCAGTAATACTCCTGTTAATTGGCATTGTGATGCAGAGTACAGTGGCATCACCTACCTGCTGATAAATTCAATAAAATTTTATTTCAGGCTGCCTCAGTACAGTTTTGCATTTGTAATTGCTTTACAAAGATGAAATATTAATACACATACTCTATAAAAGTTAGGTGATAAATGACAGTCTGAAATATCCATTCTCAGAGCTTCTGCTATCTGTGTGTATGTGTGTGTGTGTGTGTGTGTGTGTGTGTGTGTGTGTGTGTGTGTGTGTGTGTGTGTGTCTACACGGGTCTACTTCTAAAGACCGAACCGACGATTCCCCGACACAGAAATCACCGACGCCAGAAAACCGACAACACACAAACCCGACAACGCGAAACACCAAACACCATAACACCGACACACGGAACGTAAACAACACACTACACTACATAGCATACACACTAGCCCTGACCCAAACCCTAACCCTAAAGTCCGACACTATCGCACACTTCACCTACCTGCACCCTAACCCTAACTCACTTACCCACCCCTAGCCCAAGCTCCGACACTAACGCACACTTCACCTACCTGCACCCTAACCCTAACTCACTTACCCACCCCTAGCCCAAGCTCCGACACTAACGCACACTTCACCTACCTGCACCCTAACCCTAACCCTAACTCACTTACCCACCCCTAGCCCAAGCTCCGACACTAACGCACACTTCACCTACCTGCACCCTAACCCTAACTCACTTACCTGACCACTCCTACCTCCGTCACTGTCGCACACTTACCGGGTCGCGATCACACATTACCCTTGTCGGTCTTTCCGCTGTCGGCGAATCACCCTGTCGGTATACGTACCTGTCGGTTATCTGGCGTCGGTGATTTCTGTGTCGGGGGATCGGCGGTTCGGTCTTTAGAAGGGGACCCGTCTACACACAGACAAACATTTAAATGTATATGGGTCTACTTCATAACATTGAAATTTCATAACATAAAATTTCATAACATTGAGACCAAAACATCTAAATCCCAAAACACTGAAAACACAAAACATTGAAAACTCAGAACATTGAAATTGTGCTTCATAACATTGAAAACTACATTGCATATGTAAATATATCACACAGAGGTTAGGAAATAATTTTTTCCACTGTAGTGCGATTTTGAAGTCGGTATATTTAATTTACGGGAAATGTAGTAGAAAGTGTGTGTGTTAGTTAGATATTGTTGTAGGTGGAGGGGATCTTATTTACTTCTGCAATGTAGTTTTCAATGTTATGAAGTACACTTTCAATGTTCTGAGTTTTCAATGTTTTGGGTTTTCAGTGTTTTGAATTTTCGATGTTATGGTCTCAGTGTTATGAAATTTCAATGTTATGAACTAGACCCATATATATATATATATATATATATATATATATATATATATATATATATATATATATACACACACACACACACACACACACACACACACACACACACACACACACACACACACACACATGTAAAGTGTGTGCATATTCCCCTCCTCTTTAACTTAGATAAAATACTGAAGCTATCATTAAGGCCTGGTGTTGTAATAGGAGTTCAAACACACTGCAATTTACTTTCCAAATTGAATAAAGCATTTTTAATATCTATCTTCATATTTATACAGTAGCAGTGCTTCTTCTTCTTTCGGCTTTTTCCCGGTTAGGGGTCGCCACAGCGGATCACCTGTCTGCTCATGAATGGCAGTGGAGTTTTTACGGTATCGAGTTGCCAGCCCGGCGCCCAACCTTCCACAGAAGGCACACACACACACACACACACACACACACACACACACACACACACACACACACACACACACACACATGCACGCACTCATGCCTATGGCCAATTTAGAGTGTCCAATCCACCTACAGCATGTCTTTGGGATGTGGGAGGAAACCAGAGCACATGGAGGAAACCCACGCGACCACAGGGAGGACATGCAGACTCCACACAGAAGGCACACCAGCCCAGGATCGAACCACAGAACCTCTTGCTATGATATGGCAATGCTAACAGCTGCACCACTCTGGCCTCCCGTACAGCAGCATTGCTGTATAACAGTAAATATAAGGTTATGTCTGAGGTCATTGTGTCTGATATGTTTAGACATAATTCCTAGTCTGTAATACTATGTAGCAAAGAGAGTAAAAAAGGCCTGGCTAGAAAAATGATATATACAGACAGAAACGAGCTAAGCTGAGGATTGCCTTACAGACTTGTTCAAGACACAAGAAAGAAGGAAGGAGGAAGGGCTTCTCCAAATAAGCTTTTTTTTCATATCTGGATTCAGACCATTATGCCTGTGTGTGCTTTGAGATCTACTTGCCTGAATTTGATAGGAACTGTTGCTAAAATTATCCTGGTGAAATAAGAAGCAGTAGCCATCTTTTTTTTTTCGCATTCCTGCATCTGTTGGCAGATTCTTCATAGGTTCATAGGTTCATAGGTTCATACTAGGCTATCTGCCCATGGGCATTTATAAGCCTAGCCCATAGTTATGTGGCTTTCGCCACCCCTTTAGTTTGAATAAAAACTATGCCTATCATTTTTCTGTGCCTCTGTCAAGCAGTGACACTGAAGTAATCCCTGGGGTATATCTGCGATCTCCCATCCATTGGTCAAGATTCCTCTTGAACAAGGCCAGCGAGGTGCTCTGCCTCACATGTACCGGGATTTTGTTCCACAGCATAGAGAGTCTCTGGGTGATGAATCTGTCCCTCCAGCACGTTCTGTTTATAACTGTGTCAAGGTTTAAGTCTCCCGCCCTTGTGGTTCTGAGGGATCTAGATTTTTTGAGGTGAAGCATATTCATCAAATCTGGGTTTGACATGGCCTTATATGTCAGGCACAGGTCACCTCTGAGCAAGCGGTATGAGACTGAATAGAGCTGGAGTTCTTTCAGTCGGGCAGCATAAGACATATTTTTGAGACCCTTTATCCTTTTGGTGAGGAACTTTTGGGGCCTTTCAAGCTGCAGCAGGTGTCTGGTCAGATACATTCCGAACGGGGCATTGTACTCAATCATAGGTCTAATGAGTGATGAGTACAGGGGGACGATGACCTCCCTTGATCTAGATGTGAATCCCTTCATGATCAGGTGGGCGATATAGAAGGTTTTCCTAACTACTTTAGCAACATGAGTGTCAAACGAAAGGCTACTGTCAACTTGGGTCCCCAGATCCCTGATGACTTTTTCTGTGCTCAGTGGATTGCCACCTATATGGTAGCTAGGGGTAACCTTGTTTTTCCCAAAGGGTATGACTATGCATTTTTTGGCGTTTAACTTCAGGCCATGGCTCTGGCACCAGTTATCCGTTTCTGTGAGGCCCTTCTTGTTTTGTCAAGAACTTTTTGCTATAAATAAAACTACTGGTGCTCAGTCTGGTGATCTTTTCTGTTGAGCTGTGGACCACTGCAATTAAACAATATACAAGAGAGAAAGAAGGAGAAAGAGATACTACTGATAAGTCCGAGCCAGATCATGGTCAAATGGGGCCATAGGCATGATCATGGACCAGGCTCCCCCTTCCCAGCTGCAGTCATTTCAGCATCCCATTACTTGGCTCTCTCCCCCCAACTACCATAAACAATGCTCAAAACTTTCAGTGCGCACACTATTCTCTTCTTTATTTTTGAAATGATTACAGAGATGCGGGTTTAATTTAAAACCTATAATTAATTCATTCTTTATTGACTGGTTGGTGCCACTAAGCTAGTAGTCTCTTTTCAGAGGAAACCCAAGGTGATATTTATTCTATGACATGAAATCTGGCCTGAGCATTAAGGAACTTCTACACTTTTTGATAGGTGGTCTGGTATCTTTTATTTATTTGACATTTGTTTACCGGGAAAGTCCGACTTGGAATAAAGCCAATTTTTAGCAGGGGCCCAGGGGGAAATGCTCCAGATGCTTGTCTTTGTAAAGTGGGAGGGAACCGGAGCAGCAGGAGGAAATCCACTCAAAAGCACGGAGGACATGCAGACTCTGCACAGAAGGCACCCCGGCCGAGAATCAAACAGGAGAACCTCAAACTGTGAGGCAACAACTCAACCGCTGCACCACTGCACTGTCCACCTCATCTACCACCAACTCAGGCAGATGGAGCCTTGGTTTAATCTACACTACATCAGTTAGTTCTGTTAATACTTGCTGGTTGCTTTGCTTCTCATGTGTTCCATTTGAATTGCTGTTCCAGTAATTAGCTTCTCACTTGTATGTCTGTGAATCATAACCTTGTGCATGTGTAACAGGGATGTCTTAAAGCATCAGGTGTACTGGAAAAATTTTTATTAAAGTTTAATTTAGCTTTTTTAATTAAATTAATGTTGTGACTGGGCACCCTGCAAGCAATAGGCCCTAAGCACCTGCCTAGGTTATCCAGTGCTGGACCCAGTTCTGGTCAAGCTCTGTTTTAGATCTGGGCACTAGGCATGAAGAGCAGTGGTGCCATCAATATCAGCCTGATACTCAAGATTTTCCTAATATCAGCCTCTAGTCTACTAGGTACCAACTACTAGTTAAGTTTTCTTGATCATAAAACCAGCTTAAAGTTAAGATAGCAATAAGAAGAAGATTATTCTAGTTGGATGGAAGGAATTAACTTAGTTGGATGGAAGGAATTAACTTAGCTGTTCCTGTTGAGGTTAACTAGTTTCCTTGTCCATTTACTACTCATTGCTAGCTACTCTGAGTTGTATTTCATTCTCTGCCACTGTATTTTTTTTGTTTGTTTTTACTGATTTTACTAGTTTATTCCCTTTCATTTATACTAATTCTTGATTAGTTGTATAGGAACATATTACTCTCTGCTATTATATTCCATTTTGTACTTTTAACTAATCTTGCTGATTATTTTGTTAGTTCATTATGTATAGTTATAGGTTGCCACTTTATTGGTGGACAAGGGACTTTAGTTTGAAAGTGTAATATTGTGTTGTGTTTCACTGCAGTGTGTCATACTTTGCAAACTGGAGGAGCACGTTTGTAGAGTTTTGCCCTTTTTTCTATTGTGGTATGACCATTGAATCATTATATATAATTCAGAGGTATGGAGTCCTGTGCAGGTACAAGAGGCTTTCCCCCTACAAAAAAAAAATGTTTTTGTTTTTCTTATGCTTTTATGCTCAGTGTTTCCAATATTTAACAGCCGCGGTGGTGCAGCGGTAGCATTGCCTCACAGCAAGAGGTTCTCCTGATCGATTCTCGGCTGGAGCGCCTTCTGTGTGGAGTCTGCATGTCCTCGCTGTGGTTGAGTGGCATTCAAAAGATATGCATGAATGGGCGCGCCTTTGTTGAAGGTTGGGCGTCGAGCTGGCACCTTGGCACTGTGAAAATCTACTGCCAATCATTAGCGGACCAGAGTTCTGCTGTGGCGACCCCTAACCGGGAAAAGCCGAAGGAACAACAAGTGTCACAAAAAGGTTGGTTGGCTGTGATGGTGCAGCAGTTAGCATTGTCACTTCACAACAAGAGTTTCTCTGGTTCAATTCTCAGCTGGAGTGCCTTCTGTGCAGAGTCTGCATGTCCTCCCTGCAGCTGAGTGAGCTTTAAAGACATGCATGTAGGTGTGTGTATGTGCCTTCTGTGAAGGTTGGACACCAGGCTGGCAACTTGGCACCGTAAAAACTCACTGCCAATCAATCTGTGGATCAGTGATCCACTGTGGCAACCCCTAACCAGGAAAAGCTAAAAGACATTGCTTTTAGTGATACAAAAATGTCTGTTTCAATGTCTCAAAGGTAAACCATTTTATATTGATATTACTTCCCATTATAACTATTAAACTCTTCCCTGACATTTAATTATGGGATACTGTTAAATGAATTGCTTTTATCTTATCTTTTGCACTTTTCCTATTATGTGCTATGTACTATTTTTTTCTTTTTTCATTTTGCATGATCTTACTAAATTGTTTGCTGTTTAACTGCTATTAAACATTTAGCTGTGCTGTTCTAATAGCATGTTGGTTTATTTATGATATTAGACTGCAGTTGTTTGACCATTCTTAGCTGCTTTATCTATTAGTAGACTGTTTTCACACTTGGACTGTACTTGCTACCAGACTTATTTGGTGCTGAACCATTTGTCTTCATTGTGGCAAATTCTCTGTTCTACAGCTGGTGTTGTTACCATTTCTGATACATAACTTGATTTAACATTAGATATTTTGTCATGCATATCTAGTTACCATCTTAATCTGTTCCATATTTTTTACCATCTCTTACAAAGCAAACCAATCCCTACTTCTACCACTATTTATATATTTGGTTATTTATTTATTTATCCATTCATTCATTCATTCATTCATTGTCATTTGTTTACTGGGATAGTTTGACTGAACAGTGTACCTTTTCAGTGGAGGCCTGGGGAGAAAAACTCCATTACTCAGACATCCACGACATCAGTTACATTGTTTAGAAACAGTTTGATTAAAAATAATAGCTACACGGGTTGTATATGAATATGTTTTAAGATAAAGAGAGCAACCCAAAGAAAGGAAGGAGGGGAGGAGGTACAAGGAGATAAAGGAGATGAGATGACGGAGGAGGGTATATAGTTGTGCTTATATACATTAAGTTTTGTGCAGCACAGAGTTATGGCACAAATTATTATAGCTATATTAGTACCATTTTAATCAGGGGTGGTGCAGGTGGAGAGCATTATTCTATCAGTTGGCACTTAAAGTCTTTCAGGATGCAGAATGTTCTTAAGGGGACTACAGAGAGCATTGTTAGGTTTAGTCATGAGAATAATGCTTTGTCAGTGGAACATAGACGTCTCTTAGTAGTGTAAGATTGAATGACGTAGACAAGAGATGGGAATTTTTCAGGGTTGTGCAGTAGTTTGAAGGTTTAATTAATTGTGAGTACAATAAAGAATTACTTTGTTCAAGCCAATTTAGTTGTTTTAGAGTGAAGCAATGATGTGATCCATAGTGTTGGTTGGTTGTGAATTTAGCTACTAAATTGTTGCATTGTTCTTGTTTGGCTGATAGAGAGGTGTAGAGATTGATTAGGATAGGAAAGGCATGTAATATTGTGGGGAGTAGAAAATAAGTGTCTTTGTTTTGTCTAGCAGTCAGTAACAGTGTTTTAGTCTGTAGAGGCAGCCTAAGCTTTGGTGTGTCTTCTTTATGGCTTGTTGAAGGTGGAGATCAAATTTCAGGTGGTAGTCTATAGTCACACCTTGTAGTTTGGTGTGGAGTATCATTTCTATATTGGTCATATCGGATGACAGTATATTAAAGGTAGTTTTATAGGAGGAGAGAAAGCCGAGGGTGAGAAGTCACATTTTTTTTTTTGATTCAGAGGGAGTTGTGATATGTTGAGACAAGCTTCAATAGAAGAGAAGGAATTCTGAGTGAGTTGAGCATAGGTAGTGTCCTAGCAGCACATATTAGAGTTGAATCATTTGCTTATTCTACTATGGTGGCCTTTTTGGCTGCTGTGTTTAGGTAATTGATAAATAAGTTAAACAGTAGTGATCCTAGGATAGAGTTTTGTGGGACTCCAATGGATATAGGAAGGAAAAAGGAGAAATCATCTTGCCATTTCACTGCCTGGGACCTATTAGTGAGGTAACTAAGAAATCAGTTAAGTGAGGAGGGCAACAGTTCGTAGGAAGAGAACTTAGGAGAATTTGATGATTGACTATGCTGAATGCTGTGGATAGATCCAGAAATAGGACTGAGGTTAGAAGATCTGAATTTCTATTGCGATTTATTATATCGGCAAACGTTAAAAAGTACAGTGGTTGATCTGCAATTAGGTCTGAGACCATGCTGTGAGGGAGAGAGGATGTTAGGAGAAGTAATTTATGTAGTAAACTATGAGTAAATACATCTTTCCAAGATTTTGGATAAGGGTGAAAGAATGGTGATCGGTCTATAATAGTTCATGACCTCATTTGATGAGCTGCCTTTCCGTAAGGTAGGGACATATTTTTCTTGGATGGACTGTTTTGCTAGAAGTTAGAACTAAGACAGGATATGGGAGGCTATCTGCAGTAAGTCTGAGGTATTCAGATGGAAGTTGGTCAAGGGCAGCATTTGTTGTCTGAAGGGTGCATAGGTATTTTTTAATATAGATGTTGGCACTTCCATAAGTGTGAAGGTCTGTTGCAACTTCAATGTTTGGTGTAGGATGGCTGGATTTGTAGTAGTAAATTTTGTAGGAGGGAGGTTATTGCATTTATAAAATGTAGGTAATAGTGAAGCAGTGCTTTGCGAGTTGCTGGTTGGGGATGAGCAGGGTTGAATTGATTTTCTATATCTGAGCAATGTATTTATGATTTCCAGATGTTTTGGGTGATGAATTTTGGTTGTTGCTATAATAAGCTTTTGTATTCCGTTTTATCCATTTTTTGCTATGGTTCAAAAATTGCATATATTGTTGCTGGTATGTCTAAGACCTGGTTTGTAGCCATGACCTCCAGGCTTTATGGTGCTTGTTCTGCTGGGATATTTGGAGATATTGCATTAAATATGCCTGCTGCTTCATCAAGAGGAAGAGTTTTAAGTGGATCCCAGTTGATCTGGAGCAGGCTGGAAGTAAAATTTTCTATATTGGAACTACTGAGGTTTCTGACCGAGTTATACTAGTGATTCTTGCGGGCTGTATGGGGTGTCTAATTATGTAGCATAGCTGGTGGTCATTTGGGCTATTGGGTAGGTTGCCACTTGTGGCAATATTGTTTGGGGTAGATGTTAGAATCCAGTCTAGGATGGATTCTTTAGGTGTGACCTTGTTAATTCTGGTTGGAATCATAATGAAGAGAAGCCATTTAGGTGAACTGAACCTGTGGGGTTTTCTAGGGCTATCTTTGACCATTCTATGTTAACATCTCCTAGCAAAATGTTTTCCAGTCTCATGTTGGTTCAGATCCAGGAGAGGATCTCTTCCAGGGTGGGAATGCTGTTACAAGGTGGTATGTATAGCCCTATGATGGCTAGAGAACTGAGAGTATTCAGTTTAAGGAGTGAGATGAGAAGTTCACCATTGTTGAAAGTGGGTATACTATCATGGTAAATGAAGAGATCTAAATAATTTCTGTTAAACAAATAGCACCTCCACCTGCTTTTTTATTGGTTCTATCTAATTTGAGTATGTTATAACCTGGGTGGAATATTTTGTATCTTTAATACTTGGCTTGAACCAGGTTTCTATAGCTATGAAAAGATCAGGGGAATAGTGTGCTATACAGGCATGAACTTCTGTGATTTTGTTATAGAGACTTCGTATGTAACTGTGCAGTATTTTAAGTCCTACATGGTTGGAGAGACAGCTTCTTGCTGTTTCAAGATTTATGGGGGCTGGTTTGGTAGGGTCTGGAGTTTTGATGAGTGGGCCCAAGATTGGGATGTATATCCCCTGTCAGTATTATTGTCCAGTTAGCAATGTGGCTATTGAAGAGTCACTTATATATGGGCTTTAGTTTATACTTGATATTGAATAATGGTGGAGCATGTGATGCTTGCTTATATTTCATGGTATTAATGTAATTAGTTTCAAGTAGGCTGAAGGAGATATTAGAAAAATGTGTTGTGGCATTCTGGTTTAAGTATTGTATGGCAGATGTATGTGAGTAATAGTGTGTGGGGGGAGAGAGAGACACGTGATAGCTGGTTGAAAATGTGACTAATGCGAGAAATTTTAGTGATAGAAGATGAAGTAGAGTCATATTTGCGATTCAGAAGGATAGAAGAAGATGGATTGATGATGTTGGCATACTGGTTAAGTTGTTTACCTTACAGACAGAAGGTGGTGGGTTTGATTCTCACATAGGGTAATTGGATGTGCTTAAAATGACCCACAAGGGCAGTTAGCCTAGAATGAACCTATGACAGTGTGTGGTAAGAGGACTGTAGGAGGATGTAGTTATAGGTAGGAGAGATTAATGGAAGGAGTAAAGTAGAGTGAGGTGATCGAGAGGATTGACAGGCAGGTATAGGAAGTACTGATATGAATGAGAATAAATATATACAGTGAGGAGTCTGTTAACAATCTAGAGTAGCTATTGTAAGGAAGATTAGTAAGAAAAAAGTGCTGCTTATTTATATATGGACATGAACATATTGAAGGTAGAGGGGTATAAGCAGTGCCGAAAGATAATGAGAAGGCTGAGAGATACTATAGAGAAAGAGATGTGAGACAAATACTGATCCTATTGTAGTATACTACCTATACTGAGACAGCCAATAATTCCTTGACTTAACCACCCAGGCACCCACACAAATGACGTCAGACATCTAGAGACCCATCTATACCTACATCCTCATGTATTAGTAGAGTGAATCACTGTAACTGCAAGCCTGAATGCCTAAGATCACACATCCTGCTTCTAGCACTAAAATCCTCATCACAGGAGATTCCAATGGAAAGCATACTGATACAGCACATACTGGACTGGATAAAGAGAGAGTTACTTAGTTTTCACTCTGGAGGTAGGATCAGAGACATTGCAAGAGTAGTCAGGACCCTTCTATGTCCTACGTGTGAGTACAACCTTGTTGTCACCTAAGTGGGAGTGAATAACCTTAAGTGCTCTCCAGTAAGGGCTATGTAATGAGATGCAACTAATCTCATCACCTATGCCTCTAAGGAAGATAAACCATCATTGCTGAGCAGTATTCCTCCCCCTCCAAAAATGATGAATTTCAAAAACTGAAAAACTGAATACAATAATTAGCTTGTTAACTGTTTTCATTGTGTGGGGAAATAATTTGTGTCTGCATTCAATAGACCCTCCTGTTTTGCCAGTCATCCCCAGCAGCTCTTGTTTCATAGCCTTACATAGGATCATATGAGGTTACTAGGCTATCGACCCAGAGGTCATTTCAATCCTAGCCGTTTCGTCCCAATGTAATACCGTAGATGCTCTAGTCAGTACCCAGGATTGTATTTATTAATCACTGTCCATGTCCAGGAGGGTTGTGGGCACTGTCTGGTAAGAATTTATGGTGCCCTATCCACTCATCCAGCTTCCTTTTGAACAGTGTCATAGAGGTGCTCTGATTCACATGAATTGGCAGCCTATCCCAAAGATGGGGCAGTCACTGTGAGACAAATCTGTCCCTCCAGCATGTCCTATTTAAGCCACAGGCCATATTTAGGTCCCTGAAATGACTATCTTTATTTCCATTTGATTTACGGATATGCAGCAAATTCATGAAGTTTGGGTTGGAGATTGCTCTGTAAGCCAGGCATAAGTCTCCCCTAAGAAGTCTATATGATACTGAGTATAGTGACAGGGACTTTTGGTCAGTCCGTGTGAGGCACATGCTGGGGTCCCTTGATCTTCTTAGTTAGAAACCTCTGAGGTCTCTCCAATTGCTGCAGGTGCTTTGTATTGTACATGCCGAAAAGGGCATTATACTCAATTATGGGCCTGAGTAGTGACAAGTATAGAGGGGTTATAACTTCCTTTGCTCTAGAGGCAATGCCTTCACTAATCAAGAGTGCTATGTAGAAAGCCTTCTTTACTACAGTAGACACACAGTGGTCAAAGTTAAGGTCGCAATCTACTTGTGATCTCTTACCACTTCATAGGTACACAGGGTTTTGTTGTTAATTTGATAGTGAAGGTGCATTGTTTTTACTGAAGGGAATGATGATGCATTTGTTTGCATTCAGTTTGAGACCATGACTAAGATACCAGTTGTTGGTCTGTGTAAGACCCTCCTGAAGTATACTGACATCATTTGGGGATTCAATAATTGCACCCAGTTTGCAGTCTTCCACAAACTTGGTCAGCCACTGCCCCTTATTTTTGACCTGAACATCTGAGAAATATATAACAAACAGTACAGGAGCCCAGCACTGACCCTTGTGGTACCCCACGGGTGACAAGTCTTCTGGTTGATGTGGAGTCACCCACTTTGATAGTGTATGACCAGTTTGTGAGGCAGTTGGCAACCCATCTTACAAAAAAAGAGTTTACATTCAGTTTGCTAAGTTTATCGGTTATGCCTGAGTGTGGGATTTGTGTCAAAGGCCTTTGCCTAGTGGAGGTATGCTGTGTTCACAGATTGGCCTCATCAATGTCCTGGTCACATTTTTGTAGAAATACACCAGGTTTAATAGGCAGGATCTGCCCTTGATGAAGCAGAGTTCAGTTAGATCCAGAGTTTGGAGGTCGCCTATGTCTTTATTTAAGAGGTCCATGATGATACGTTCTATGGCTTTATGGACGAGGCTGGTTAGACTTATGGGTCTAAAATTCCCTGGGTCTGTTGCTAAGCCACCTTTGTGGAGGGGAATAACTGTTGCTGTTCTCCATTCTGTAGGAACAAAGCCAGTGGTTAGGCTGTGATTGAATAGGGTACTTAATGGTGATGTTAGTTCATATTTTAGTTTGTTTAGAAGACAGACTGGAATGCTGTCTGGTCCCATAGAGGTTGTGTTTTTTTTGCCTTAGTCAAGGTTTTAATGACCTGCTCTTTAGATACATAAGGTGGGAGGGGGTTGAGGGCAAGGTTTGTGATACGTTTGCAGGGGTTAAGGGAGTAAAATTTAAACCAAATCTGTCCCCTAGCTGGTTTGCTGTCTCTGTGGGATCAGTGTGTGTGATACCATTAGTCACTAGTTTGGCACATGCTTGGGTCCTAACTTTTAATCTATGTATGTAACTGTAAAAGGCCTTGTGATTATCTTTGGCCATGATTGCCAAATTTTTCTCAAAGTTACCCTTAGAGGATCTGACATGTAGTCTTATTTGCCTGTTGAGGCTAGGAAGAGTGTTACATTGTTGGGGCCTCACCTTAGTTTTTTTAGACAGCCACTTTTTGCATTTGTTGTAAAGTTTGTTGATGCTAGATGTCCACTAGGGTGGCTTTTTTTACTTGGGGTTCTGGCTTTGATTCTCTCTGGAACAGATGAGTCTATACACTTATACAAGTGACTATACAGGGCTTTAATGTAAGCTTTGATGTAGTTACCACTTGCAGCTGGAGAGTGGGTCTTGAAATGCATTTATACCTTCCCCTAGGAGGGTATAGTTTGCTTTGGTGAAGTTTTTTAGTCTAAATTCACCCTTTGTGAGTTCTGGTGTTACTGCCAGTTCAAAGGTGACTGATTTGTTGTCAGATTTAACTAATGAGGGTCTGATAGCTGTGGTGGTGCATCTGTTTTTCATGTTAGTGAGGGCCACATCTAGTATGCGTGTTCCTCTTGTTGGGGTTTGAATAATTAGTTCCAGGGAATTTGAGTTAACAAAGTAAAAGAACTTTTGTGTTAGTGAGTTAGGGCTAGAGTAGGTTTCCCAGTTGATGGTGGGATGATTCAAATCCCCCATGACCAGAGTGTTTGGCAATATTTGGATTGACTCCAGTTTGGTCAAGAAGGCCTCATACGCATCATGAACCATGGAGGGGGATCTATAACTAGTTATGACTTGAATGGAGGCCTTACCCCCAGTAATCTGAACATGGAGTAACTCCATGGAATTGTCCTGCCTCCTTTGATTCTCACATGTTTGTTTTGTGGTCTGAAGGTGCAGAAGGCATTGTAGCCTTGCAAGGCCAAGGTACTCTTGGAGGTTTGAAACAGCTTTCTGTGAGTGCACAGAGATCTACATCCTCCAGTGATAGAAGTGCTTCCAGGGTGTGCAGTTTCTGTTTTAAGCTCCTAGCATTTAGCAGCATAACCCTTATTTTGTTATGGTTAGCAATTTCCACATCAGCAATTTTGTTTTTAAGACCTGCCTAAAAAGGCACTATAGGGGAAGCAAGAGCCTTTACCAGCAGCTGCAAGCTTAGTGGTATCAGGTGCAAACTGTCTCTGGCAAAGGAGCAAGGTTTGTCGACCATGTCAACTCAGGCAGATAGAAACTGGATCCCCTTGAATGACACCAAAATCTAAGCCAGTTATTGAAATTGATCATTTTTTATTTATACTGTGGCATAATTCTAAGTGAGAGTAATATGCTGCCCAAGGCTAGGGACATATCTGCCTTGGACACATACTGAGAGATCTCAATCATTGTCTCTCTTCATATAGTCCAGTGAGGTACATCTCGGATCGTTCACTCCTACATGAGGTATGACACAGTCATAACAGTAGTTGTTGTTGAGAGACCTGAGTGCATACATGATCTGATGAATCCTGGCACCAGACAGGCTTAGCTAACCTGGTGAGTGGGACATCAGTGTCTAACTATGAAGTCTCCAATGACAAGAAAATAGCTTTTTTGAGTGTTACGCCTTAAGGGCTTGGTCAGTGAGACTGGTGTTGCTATGTGTCTTAGGTGCTGTGGGAACTGTGTTAGTTGTAGCAGTCTTTTGCTTTGGAAGTCTCTGGTGTTTCAGTAAGCTTTTTGAGAAAACCTCCAGGTATGTTGATTTATGTGTTGAATGAGTGCTATGTGCATGAGTAGTTGTACTATGTGCATGAGCAGTGGCGGGTGAGTTGACAACCTCCAGTTTTACTGTTTTGAGTGTGAGACAGCAGGTATTCAAGATTCCTGGTGTAGGTACATTTATTGCACTCTGCATTAGAGTGAGTTACTAATAGATGGTTGTCAGTGAATATGAGGTAGTTGCCACATTACCTCAAGGAGACCCAAGTCAAGAAGGCTGGCAAGAGAAACAAGGGTAGTCCAACTGTCCATAATGCTAGGTTTGAAGACTTATTATCACAAAGGGGGTGTATTGGGACTGATCTAGGAGGTGCTCAGTTGATGGGTATTTCTGACGAGGTTTTTGGCTGGTGGTTTAATAGATCACAGCTCACTAGCAATACTTCTTAGACCAAAGATGTACTAAAGATGAAGGCTACACTAATGTGCTATAGCTGTATCTAAATGAAAGATTGTCAAAATGATCTGTCTGGCTATGGTGCACAACTGCGCTGCTGTTCGCAGTGCAGAGTGACACATGAACAAGCAGAAACCAGCTCAAACACAGGCCTTAAATACCAGAAGCTAAAAACTTAAAAAAAGCCTTTAAAAAACTGAAAAGAACCAATGAGGGTGCTTACTCCAATCCCTAGACCGATCACTCTTCACCAGACAGGTTCCAATCAGCATGCTTCTCCCACAAGGATGCAGAAGGGCCCCTTCCAATCAAAGATGGCTTGGAAAAACTGCTCAGAATACAACAGCTACTCAGTGGTGGCTGGTAACTTCAAATCAAAATGGAGGGCTGCAGGAGACAGCTGAATTGGTGGAGCCAATGGGAAGGGGTGTGGTCAACTAGAAAGGGGCAGGGTTATGCTCAAAACCACAACAACTGGAACTTTAATTAAATACGCCTGCCCTGGGTACCAAACTGTCATTCCAAATGTCCGATCAAGACAAAATGAAGTGTAGAAGAAAAAAATATTTCAGTGTATTGACTGCATGACAGCTTACTTAATATCTAGATGGAAACAAAAAGGTTGTGAGGCATGAAAAATAAATCACTTTTTAAATACAGTACTGGAATGCCAGTCAAAATCAAGTATAAAAAAAAAACAAGCAACACTCAACTCAAACCACTTCTCCTTGCACAACAGTTCTAATTATAATTTATATATAAAGCCACAGTGGTGCATATGTAGCGTTGTTGCCTCACAGCAAGAGGTTCTCCCATTCAATTCTCAGCTGGAGCGCCTTCTGTGTGGAGTCTACATGTCCTCCCCGCAGTCGAGTGGCATTTGAAAGACATGCATAGAATTGGCGTGCCTTTGCTGAAGGTTGGGTGCTGAGCTGGCACCTCGGCACCCATAAAAAAGCTACTGCCAATCATTAGCGGACAGGAGTTCCGCTGTGGCGAACCCTAACCGGGAAGAGCCGAAAGAACAACAACAACAACATTCAGCTTTATAAAAGTACCAAGTAACATGTTGAAAGCAGCAATCTCTGTGATATACCCTCACTTGTAAAAATGTTTCTTATCCAAAAAAGACCTGTTGACTGAAAACTATCTACTTGTTTCATGAGGAAAACATGATCAAAGTAAAAAATGAACAGCAAACAAGAAACAAGCTCAAGATAAATTGCTTAAAGGATTACTGCATAGGTTATGGACCACACATGATAGATTGGCATTCTGTTTAGTTTACGGGTAAAGCCTGCAAAGATGACTGCAAGTCTCCAACAAATGTAATGAGCTTCTGAAAATACTGTAATACTGTCCTTTATTACAAATACTTGTCATATGCATTTCAATACCTAAGGCTTATACGTTATCTAGTTATGTAAATATTCTCTGCATGGCAACAACAAAAAGGATTTCAGTGTTGGTAATTCTTTAACAGTATGCTTATTAAAGCTTACTTGCATCTTACAATCTCAGACAAGCTTATCTGATGGTCATTAAAGTATTACTACTTAAACACAGAGCAACTGGGCACTGTGACAGCATGCATTTTCTAAATAATAAGAAGCATAAATTAACAGTATAAAAATAGGACAGAAAACCAGAACATTCTGCAAAATCAAGGACAGATGAAAAGCCACTGTCATACTTGTGTCTACCTTGAATGGGGGAATACTCTGCACACTTACACTGCATAACTGCTCCTTGCCTTTCTTGTACACATGCAGAGTCACTACATGGGAGAGTGGGGTGCAACAAGTATGTCACAATTTGAAATATTTCTGGCTGACGATGATGGCTCTGACACATTTGTCATACCTCTCAACCTCAGAGCAAGAAATCTGAACAAAGCCATGCATAACAGTGGAACAAAGGCCCAAAAATAAGGACAATTTTTAAATATTGCTCTTATAAACTTAGAAAGATAATAGAAATAGAATAGTAGTAGGTCTTGCATTAGTATGAATTTTCTGAAGGGTATGAAATCTGAAACTCAAATGTATGTCATTATTTTCTAACTTCAATCATTAATGATTTGCCACTAATTTGCCAGAAAACCACAATTTTATGAAAAAATGGACCAAAAATGTGATGCAAAAATATAAAATTGCCACACAGTACAGCTGGGAACCTGTCAAAGAAGGGACACTTTTTTAATATTAGCACTGTTAACTTGAGCGGCTGACAAAATAAAAGAATTTATATGCATTCCTGAAATAAAAGTAATCTATAACTCTGATCATTATAGTTATTTATAATTGTAAACCCTCCACATTTTCTTCCAAAATTACCATTTTGTAGAGGGATTATTAGGGGGAGAGCAACATTTTGAGCCAAAATCGGGGACAGTTGAGAGGTTTGAATATTCCTAATTCTATAAAGTGATTTATTTGCATGTACCTCTCAACCTCTTAATGCAGGAAATCTGGACAAGGCCAAATATATTGGGGGAACATACAAACAATACTAAAAATTTGTCTTTTATGAACTTAGACAGTTGATAGAATAACAGGTCTTGCTTTAGCATGCATTCTTCTGAAGGTTATGAAGGCTGTGTCATTATTTAGTGACGTCATTCCTAAATGATTTGCCAGAAAACCACAAATTTTATGAGGAACAAACCAAAAATAAGAAACAAAAATGTATTCATTCTGCAAAAATCTAGACAATTGAGAGGTACAGTTCAGCCGGGGCTATCTTTGAGTTTGCCCCCCCTCCCCCCCACAAACTCATGGTCAAATGGAGCCTCCTCCCTGCAGCCATACCAATATCCAATTACTTGGCTATTTTTCCCCATTTACCATAAACACTGTAATGTGTATACTGCTTTACTTCTGTGATGATTTGGATTTCATTTGAAAGTTTTATTTTGCATTTTACAGCACAAACACTAATAGACAATCTGCTAAACAAAGCAATCCAGTTTCACAATGAAAATACTTAGTATTAAAACTTCTCTGCCCTTGAAACTCACATTCATTGAAACGGAATTGAAACCCACATTCAAAGAAAATCTATTTTGCCAGTGGCAGATAAAGATTAACTTTGGGCCGTTTTCAAATCATAGACCCCTTGCACATGAAACATACATGTGTTCTTTGATGCACCTTCCTGATTATATTAAATAATATTCCTTGTTTAACACAGTAGAGTTGTTAGAGGTCATTTTAATGTATTGTTTTGAACATTTTCCAGTAAACAATGAAACAAAATGCATACACCAATAATGGCAAAACTGCCCAATTCAGAACATTTCCATCATAAAAGTCTACTCAAATGTCTACAATCCACCAGTATCAGTAAATATGCATAATCTCTGAAGAAGTCAAAATCATCTAAATAATTCCACATTAAAGAGATCTGTAACTAATGAAGAAGTTGCTGCTAGCAAACAACTTTATATTTCATTGTTTCATCTACAAATAAAGTACCTCTTGCCCTTGAGGAATAAATTGCCTATGTTAAATAACAAAAAATAAGCTAGTAATATTGCACTAGGGGATGGATGGCAAACTGATAACAGGTTCATAATTACTAGGTATCTTCACCAAAAAAGACTGCAGGATCTACCCCCCCTTTACAACACAGTACAGTATCAGCAATACTTCTACATACTTTGAGAGTAGAACCCACAGACCTCTGCATCAAAAGCAAGTACACTACCTGCTGTGCTATTAACAATGCAGGTTGACTCAACATAAGCAGTACTAAACTTCTTTTCCCTGCAGCTCTCAGCTCCTTGTAAAATTTACTAGACACTCAGCTGTATCTCTCAACTTTGCAGCACAATAAATCTGGAAAAAGCCAAAATTTACTGGTGGGGGGGGCAAAAGCCCAAAAACCAAGGACACATTTTAAACATTGCTTGTATAATCTTGGAAAATTGCTAGAATAAAATACTGTGTTATTACAATACATTTTATTGACATGTCTTGAACCCAGGACCTTGTGTAAAACAGTCAAAGCAACATACCACTACACCAAATCAGGTGCTTTCTTAAAGAGAGGAAGACTGAAACTTAAATGGCTACTATTTAGTGAAGTCAGTTCTCACCATAGCTGTCAACCTCTTAGCACAAAACACCTGAACAAAGCCAGTAATGGGGGAATACAGCCCCCAAACATATTCAGAGAATTCAGGTCTCACCATAGCTCTCAACCTTAGCACAAAAAACCTGGATGAAGCCAATAATAGGGGTTTACAGTCCCATAAATAGGGACAACTTTCAAATATTCATCTTATAAACATAGAAAATTGGTAGAATAAAAGGTTTTGGTTTGCCATGTACCCTCTGAAGTAAATGAAGGCTGAAATTCAAATGTCTGTCATTTATTATTTATTTAACATTTGTTAACCAGGAAAGTCTGACTTGAGGCCCAGGGAGAAACACACCATACACGTCTTTGTAACATGGGAGGACACCAGAGCAAACTGTTACAAACATAAGGTGGACATGCAGACTCCACACAAAAGGCACCACAGGCAAGAATCAAACCAGAGAACCTCTAGCTGTGAGGCAACAATGCTACTGCTGCACCACTACACCATCAACAACTATTTATTGAATTAAACATCCATTCCAGAAACCACAGATTTTATGAGGAACAGAAGAAAAATATGAGGCAAAAGTCTACAGAGTTGTCACAGATGGTGGTGGGTAGGGAATTCAGCCTCTTACTACCTGACTCTAAGGTACAGGGTTCAAGCCTGCAGTATTCTTTACCCACCACCAGATATGAACTGGGCCATTTCATACACACATGCACATTTTACCTGCACTCCACTGTTTCAGCTTTCTCTTCTCCTGCAATAAATCCACAGCTTTCTCTTCTCCTGCAATAAATCCACAGCTTTCTCCTGCAAATCTGTTCATGCCATCTGTAACAGCTTCAAACCCAGCTTCAGCTTTCTCCTCTCCTGCATTTACGCCGGAATGCACACTTCTGATTTCTCAGCTTGGAATGCACACATCTGGTTTCTTGGCTTGTTCCAAGACTGCTGACTCTGCAGTCTGATCCCCTTCAAGTCTATGCAGTGCTAACAGCATAGACTTCCGGGGAATCAGCAGTCTGCTTCCTTCTTCCTGAAGCCAGACTGGAAAGGGAGCAGTCCAGATTCACGTTGTATGGAGGATTCTTAGGACTGTACCATTGTGGTTCACAGCTGGGGGGCTGCAGTCCAATATCACTAGCCGCCACTGCAGCTACTACAAACATACCCAGATGCAGCAAACCTGTATCTGAACTATGCTGCAGCTACTAGCTACACTAGTTTAGGTGGGAAACACTAAAAAATGTTTTAAACAGCAGAAAAGTAGCAAGGAGACACTAAAGAATGTTTTAAACTGTAAACAAATTTATTTAAAACACATACTTCAGTAGAATACTTGCTTCCTCCATAGTACCTTTTTAAAGCAATGGTAACTCATTAGCAACCCCAGAGAACAATGAAGACTGCTCAAAGCTAGAAACTTAAAGAGAAAATTGCCTGAGCATCCCCTTGATGTCAATTGCCAGAGCATACCTTTGATGTCAACCACTTCGGTATAATTGTTGAGGCTTGGTTTCAGAGAAAAGACAGAAATCATTTATTACTAGGATGTTGCCTCTACAAGCACCCAGGACCACTAAAAATCGCAAGACTATATACATATTTATTAGGCACTTCATTGTTTCACTGCAAATATTGCATGACACCCATTTGGAATGTTCAGACAACCTTATGAATCTCAACAAAACGGCCTACCAAATCATTGCTAATTATAGGTCCCCTTCCATGTCCCTAACAGAGCATATTGTTTATCAATATCAAAAGAATAAGGTACACATGAAGCTTACTACTGTTTTATGGGAGACAGTAAGTAACCCTCTAGCAACTGGAAATATTATACAACCTCCAATAAAAATGCTCAGAGATTCCATGAATTTGTGAATACCAACACTCTACTGCAAATTGTCCCCAGCCCCATCAGGGTGCTAACTTCTATGATCTTCTTCTTGCAAACCTGCCCTCTCCTATTACAATGCACTTAGCTCATTCTCCCAAGTACAGCTCTACTGAGTGTGTACTTTTAATTCTCAGTGGGTGTGAGCCTTTAAAAATGATGTATCATCTTACAGTTCAAAAATATTCATATCTTTGAAGCCATAATTGTACCGGAAAACTATAAATGGCAAACCAGGATAAATTAATCTTTACATTAGTGGCATTCATTTAGTCCGATGTTTTAAACTGAATTTTCTAAGCCAAATAAAGGCTGTGAATATTCATTTTGTATGTTGTATAAACAGCTTATGATATCTCAGTAACCATTCAAGCAAGATATATACTGACAGCATGATTTTATTCATACTGCTGTGAGCTTTCACATGAGGCTATGGAGTTCTGTCTGTGTTACCTGAATGTTGAGATATTTACAGACATATGAAAATTATTACAATACAAAGTATGCAAATAATAATCACTATCTCTTCAGCTGCATCAGACAGAGATCAAATATTAATGCAGTTGTGTTTGCCGTCATGTATAGTTTAAGATGAAATGTTCTGATATCTTATATAGCATGGTTTTGGAATTATTAATGCACATATGAATAAGCAATGTTTGATGCCTAAAGGCATCAGTAGGAGGTAACTGCAAAAATAACTGGAGGTGCACTTGGCTGTGATGAGCTATATCTACCTCCTAGATAAAACCCTGTCACATAACTGTGCCTATTACATTTCCTCTTCAGTACGAATCCTTTCACCCATATAACTCTATACTCTTCTAGGATTTTTCTAATGCCAATTTATTCATACTTACAGATACCGTGGATGAGTTCATCTGACATATACCAATTAACAAACCCGTTCAATGTATTGCCTTTTTCCTTACCATACTCCTCAAAGTTCCACTCCCCCATGAAGAAAATACTACCTTTTTTAAATAATTTGGCAGTTGGCTTACTCCCACCATTAACTTCTCCCTACACCTTGAATACACAAGGAAAAAGTTAACTCTTTCCTGTTTTGGGCCAATAAGATCCCCCTTTCTTACTAAAATTTCCAAAATAGCTGTAGGTAAAGATATTCTACTCTCCCAATTTGAATACACCCTCATCCTCACATTTTCATCATCAAAAAAAAATTTACATGCATTTAAACAATAACAAATGAAATCTGCATGTTTATTACCAAGTCCCCTAAAAAGGAACACAACTGTAAAGCACTGAAGAAAGCAAAATGGCTCCCTGCTTAACAAAGGGTTCACCTTGGTCTAGGATTCCATCTAATCAGTCTCCTACTCAATCACACTTGCTCTCCCATAGCAGCTAATCTGATTAGACAAACCTTCCTCTTACACACACAGAACCCATAACCAATCTGCCCCAAGACTGCAACTCACAAAAAGTAAGCATCATTGTACAGATCAGTGTTTCTGTATAATAGGTCCAAAAGTCTGGGAAAGTATCCCCTCACAAATATAAGACTTCTCATTTTACCCAAAATGTAGGACTCATCTAAATGCCTACCTTCTCTCATAAGCCAAATGTCATTGTCTCTAATGCAGCCGTATCACCTAACCTTAGCTACATAACGCTCTTTCTCTTACTGGTAACACTCTTACTATCCCCTAAATGGCAGGTTCTGTTGTACCAAACTTCAGATCTCACTTGCATAATGTTTTGCTTAATATAATGTCTGCTTCCAACTAGCAACAACCTCTGTCTAACATTCTTCACTCTACTCAGCTATCCTATTATTCCCACTTAGGCAACACTCAGTTGTAATTATCACACCGACACCTCATTTTCTAAATTAGATTTGTCTTGAATTTTGTAAATAATGTATACTTATGATTGTAGTTATTTACAATATTATTAGCTGATAATGGCATTTGACAGATGTGTATTTTCATTATACATATGTGTTCATGCTTTCATAGGTGTATACTAGGCTAATGATATGGCCACGGTGGTGCAGCAGTTAGCATTGCTGCCTCACAGCAAGAGGCTCTCTGGTTCAATCCTCGGCCGGGGTGCCTTTTGTGTGGAGTCTGCATGTCCTCCCTGTGGTCATGTGGGTTTCCTCTGGGTGCTCCAGTTTCCTCCCACATCCCAAAGACATGCTGTAGGTGGATTGGACACTCTAAATTGGCCTTTGGCATGAGTGCATGCGTGTGTGCCTTCTGTGGAAGGTCGAGCACCAGGCTGGCAACTCGACACCATAAAACTCCACTGTCAATCATGAGCAGACAGGTGATCCGCTGTGGCAACCCCTAACTGGGAAAAGCCGAAAGAAGAAGAAATACTAGGCTAATGATAACTGGGGCCTTTATAAGCCTATCCATGCAACCCAAATGAATCTCATGAGCTATTGTCCCTTAGATGTTATTTTAAGGGGTGTATGTTACTTAGGACATGATTTAATTACTACCTCTGTCCATCAAAGACTTAGGTGCCAGATCAAGGGTGAATTTCCAGTTTCTCGTTCACTGGTCCAGGTTGTGCTTGAAATGAGTTAGGAAAGAGCTCTGCTTCACATGGATGGAAATTTTATTCCAGAGAATGGGGATTCACAGAAATACATACCTGTCCCACCAAAATGTCCTGTTTAAATCATATACAAAGATTAAATCCTTAGATCTAGTAGTGCTGGTGCTGTTCATTTTGTGGATACACAAAAGGTCCATTACAGCAGGATCCAGAAATGTCTTGTATAGCAGGCATAAATCACCTGTCAGCAGTCTGTAATAAACAGAGTGTAAAGACAGTGCTTTGAGGCAATCAGCAAAGAACACTGTGTTTATGGCCTGTATTCTTTTGGTGTGGAACTTCTGTAGATGTTTCATTTGTTACATGTGACCAATCAGGTGCATACCAAAGGAGGCATTATACTAAATGATGGATCTGACAAGGGCTGAGCACAATGGCACAATAAATTCCCTGGACTTAGATAGCATGTCCCTATTTATAAGTTGAGAGACATGGAGTGATTCTGTTACCATCTTAGACAGATGTCGGTCAAAAGCTATGTTACTATTCTACATGAGTTCCAAATCTCTGACTAATGTGTCTACTTTAAGGGATGTTTTATTGATGACATCGTTTTTGGGGGTGGCCTACTTCCCAAAAGGTACTATTATGCATTTCTTGGTATTAAATTTTAAGCTGTGGTTTTGGCACCAGCATTTGCTTCTGTTAGACCTTCCAGTAAATTTTAAATCATGGGAATATTCTATGACTGCTCCTAGCTTGCAATCATCTGCAAACTTGGCAAGCAAGGGACCCTTGACATTGGCCTTGACTTCCAAAAATAGATGTCAGAGCAGCAGACCCAACACAGAGCCCTGGGGGACTCCACTGATGAGCACTCTCTTTGTGGCGGTGGTCTCTACAATCCTAATTTCTTGGGTCTTGTCTGTGAGCCATCTGGCTATCTAACAAGTTGCATAGGCTTCAATGAGTTCTTTACAATACCCTAGTGGGGTATTGTATCAAGTGCCTTGGCTAGATCAAGACTGGCAGTATGCATAATTTTCCAAAAACTCGTAGGACTAGTGGTAAATCCTATAGCAATGTACAACAAACTCAACCTTTAAAAAAACATTTATTCACAAATAAAAACAATAATAAGCACTTTTGTTCCTACAATCAGAAACTTCATCAGATAATAAATACAGAACCCCACCCCACAATCAGCTGGTGTCACACCCACAAAAAACAACCAATTAAAACAATCAAAAAATGAAGCTGACAACATCCACTTTCTACTATAATAAGATAATAAAAACATAAATTATAAAAAACATTTCACAAAAGTTACCTTTCTAATGCTTTCAGTTTTAAAATACTGGAAATGGAAACTTGATCATTAAGTCCGGGCTAAGATGTTGCATTCATACATAACTGCCAAACTAACTCACGTCATTCAAGAAGCAACAACCACGCCCCCTCCCCAACCTCTTTCATTCATAAGTAAGGCTTCTAAGATAAAAACTTAAAGTCATGCCCAGGTTGTTCCAGACAATGTCTGACCAAAGCATTCATGTTCTTCCTTTAATGTCCCTTATATGTTCATATATATGATTTCTCAATTTTATGTCAGTTTTACTGACATAAAAACAGAGGCAAAAGGTAGATAGAGCACAATATACCACCCGCTCACTGTTACAAGAATATTTTGCATATAAAATTATCCTCACATTGTTAACATGGTTTCTTTTATTTCAAGAATATACTTAGAACATGAACAAAACCCACATTTCCTCATAAAACCTTCACCAGTTAAAACTTTCCTCTGCTCAAAAATATTTTTTATGTTCCTCCCTTTTCTATAAACAATAACCGGTCCATCCCCCAGAAAATTCCTTTTCATTTTTTGTATTTTCCCAGTTTTTCATTAAAATATCTTAATAACATTGCCAGTATCACAACAGGTGGTAATGAGAGCACATTTAAAGTCCCGATTTAAATCATTAGTACCGTTTGAAATATTACTGTTCAACTCATTTCCCATAGCACAATTGTCCAGTGTTGCAAAGGCTAATCCTTCACTATTCAAAACTGGTTTAAAAACTGCCTTTCCCTTTTATTAACCACCTCCATCATAACATAATGGACTAATCCAAAGGGATAACCTCTCTTCAAAAACATATTTTTCAAAAAGTCACACTCATCCAAAAATGATTCAAACAAGCTCATCTTTCTTGCAGCTTTTACAAATTGGCCCTTTAATACAGCTTTTTTCTGTTTAAAGGGGTGGGCACTTGAGACGTAGAGGAAACTATTAGAATAAGTTTTCTTCCTAAAAGTCTCAGAAATGTATCTTCTATTCACCACATCCTTTTGTAATAGTACATCTAAATATAATATCTGGACCAGACTGATGTGGTGCTGTTAATATATTCTAGAAAGGGGCCAATGTCATCCATAGAACCTTTCCAAAGAATAAATATATTGTCCAAGATGCATATCAATTTGGCAATTTGTGTAGAGGGGAGAATAAACTAAATATTTTTCTCCCATTGCAGCATAACAATATTTGCATATGCACAACAACATGATGATCCCATAGCCACTCCTTCCTTTTGGACAAAATATTCCCCTTCAAACAAGATAAAATTATTTTTTTTAATACTATGTTCAACAATTGTTTAAGCATGTTCACTTCTGTTTGAGGAATATTTTTGCTGACCAAATATTCACAAAACCACTGAACCACTATACCATTAGGAATGATAGTACAGCGATCTTTTATATATATATATATATATATATATATATATATAGTAAGAAAAAAAAAACATAACATCACAAAAGGGCACATTTTGCCTAGAAATTCCCAGGAATCTTTATAAATACATGATTCATTCTGCAAGAAGCCTTTTAATTTACTATCAATTGTGCTATGGGTGAAGTTATTGAGCCCTTTGCGTCCACTATGGGGTGCATTGCTGGCTGTAAAATATCTTTATGCAACTTAAGCAAACCAAACATGACTGGAATAAGGGGGTGGGATACAGTTAGAAAAATCTATTCATCTATGTTAATCAGACCATCCATGAATAATCCCTACAGGTCATTCTGCAAGTCTGGTCCAGATATCATATTTAGACATACTATTAAAAAAGGATGTGGTGAATAGAAGATACATTTCTGAGACTTTTAGGAAGGAAACGTATTCTAATAGTTTCCTCCACGTCTCAAATGCCCACCTCTTTAAACAGAAAAAAGCTGTATTAAAGGGCCAATTTGTAAAAGCTGCAAGAATGATGAGCTTGTTTGAATCATTTTTGGATGAGTGTGACCTTTTGAAAAATATGTTTTTGAAGAGAGGTTATCCCTTTGGATTAGTCCATTATGTTATGATGGAGGTGGTTAATAAAAGGGCAAGGCATTTTTTAAACCAATTTTGAATAGTGAAGGATTAGCCTTTGCAACACTGGACAATTGTGCTATGGGAAATGAGTTGGACAGTAATATTTCAAATGGTACTAATGATTTAAATCGGGACTTTAAGTGTGCTTTCATCACCACCTATTGTGATACTGGCAACGTTATTAAAATATTGTAATGAACAATGAAAAGGAGGGAACCTAAAAAATATTTTTGAGCAGAGGAAAGTTTTAACTGATGAAGGTTTTATGAGGAAATCTGTTTTTTGTTCATATTGTAAGTATATTCTTGAAATGAAAGAAATCAATGTTAACAACATGAGGATAATTTTACATGCAAAATATTTTTGTAATATTGTGCTCTATGTACCTTTTGTCCTTGTTTATATGTTGGTAAAACTGACAAAAATAAAAAATAAGAAATTATTCCTCTTACTTACCCTTCGCTATGACTTTTAACACCGAAAGGTTGAGAGGTATGAATAGCTATATAAGAGGTTTTTGCCATACACCACAAGGACAGTAATGCATTCAAAAATAAGCCAGTCAAGTAGAACATTCATGTAAATTAAATGTATAGGAAAAAAAAACAATGATCATAACTCTCTGTACAAAATTATCTTTCCCACACTGAAAAATCAAATTAAAATTATTCAACAAGACTTACAGGTGAATATTTAAAGAGTGCAAAGCCAGCTAAGAGTATAGAATTGCTTCCAGTACTACAGAAAACCACCAGACCGTATTAGGAAATGTAAAGGTAATACCCACCCCTGTTCCATACTTATCTCCAATGGTGAGTACCAGTTTCACTCAGAAACTATAGCTAGTATTCTTCTTCTTCTTTCAGCTTTTCCCGGTTAGGAGTCACCACAGTGGATCACCTGTCTGCTCATGATTGGCAGTGGAGTTTTACGGTGTTGGGTTGCCAGCCCGGCACCCAACCTTCCACAGAAGGCAAACAAATGCACATACTCACACCTAAGGCCAATTTAGAGAGTCCAATCCACCTGCAGCATGTCTTTGGGATGTGGGAGGAAACCGGAGCACCCGGAGGAAACCCACGCGACCACAGGGAGGACATGCAGACTCTGCACACAAGGCACCCCAGCTGAGGATCGAACCAGAGAACCTCTTGCTGTGAGCTGGCAACACTAACTGCTGCAGCACTGTGGCCACTCAAATTTAGCTCCAACTTCACACCTCTTACACCCCATCTCCCCTCTGACTATCTCTATTTGATTTTTATCACTTGTTATCGTCCTTGATCAAGTGGCTTCTACTATCTCAAAAGCTAAACACACTTGCTCCATGGGTCCTGACAATATTTCTGGGTATCAGCTTGCAAGCATCAAATAACATTCAGACCAACCTCTAATAAATATGTTTAACCTCAGTATCCCTGCTGGCTATGCATCAGAAACTCAGAGAAAAGACACATGTCTTCCTCCATAAGGCAGCCCCACAATAGACCTATCAGTGGCATTCGCAGAATCTGTAAAGATATAGAACACATTATCTGGTGGCCATAGTGGTGCAGCAGTTTGCATTGTCGACTCACAGCAAGAAGTTCTCTAGTTCAATTCTCAGCTGGAGTGCCTTCTGTGTGGAGTCTGCATGTCCTTCCTGTTGTTGTATGGGTTTCCTCCATGTGCTCCAGTTTCCTCCCACATTCCAAAGACATGCAATAGATAGATTGGACACTCTAAACTGGTCATAGGTGTGAGTGAGTGATACAGATGAGCTACTGCAGCAGGACTAGTCACCCAGTGGTGTAAACCTTAGCTCAAGATGATTGTCACTGCTGAGGTGACACCCTGACCCCATGTGCAAAATGAGAAACAGGGCTGAGGATGGATGGATGAATATAGAACACATTATCACTGAAAATAATTAACAATAGTAAAGGTGACCTTCAACCCATCAGACCAAATCAGTTTAGATTTGTTAATGGCAGCTTATGACTACTTAACCTGGTTGATTTTTTTTTCTTTGACAAGGTCACAGAAGCTTTAGACAAAGGACAAACTATCTATACTGTCTAACTTGAACTTGTTAAAGCTTTTGACAACATTCCCCAATTTAATCATTATAAATTTTCTGATTTCACTGTTCATCCATATATTGTCTGCTGGATAGCTAAATGGCTTATGACTCAAGCTGATGTAGTCTAAGTAGGGGATATTTCCTCAGGCTGTAGAAATTAGATTAATGGCGTCCCACAGACTTCCGTCTTTGATCCTCTCCTGTTTGGTCATTACATTTCAGAAGTAAAAATAAAGCATCCAATGTTTATGTGCAACCAAGTTTGCAGATCTCTCTAGATAAGGATCTATTTTCATCCACACCATGATACCCAAATTCTGAAATAAGGCTTAAATCAGACCAACACTTAGTGCACTAATCATGGGCTAACTCAAAATGCTAAGAAGTGTAACATAGCTACTTTGATAGGACTCATGTCATTTCCTCTTATCATGTCTCTGCCATTTTTCTTAAACTAGATCCCATTGTTAATGATCTAGGTACTCACATTGGCAATTAGCTTTCTTTCAGCCACCAGGTCTCAGCTGTGAACCAGAAAGTCTTTTTTCATTTATGTTGTGGCATCTCTTCTAGGTCCAAAATGTTCTTCCACTCTACTCCTTCATTAGATGCATTATTGAATACAATGCCTCTCTGAACACTTTGTACAACTTCAGAGATTCATAACTAGAAAATCTCTGATTTAAACCTATTACTCTACCTCAGCAGAGTAAAATGATTGCCCTCTGTATACTCACTTACAGGCTCATGAGTGGTTACCTTTGCCTCAGTGTTTATGCTATGAAACAATCCTTACTTTCTGGCCTTCTTTGCCTCCAAACATCTAACAAATCTACTAATACTTACTCCAAGAACATAACCTCATCAACATTACCTGCTAGTGGGATGTATTTGTTACCCAATACAACCCTTACCTTTGGAATACACCCCCTGTGCACATCAAGCAGAGTACCTCCCTGAAAACCCTTAAAACAAACATTGATGGTGGTATAGATAACCAAATTCATGTCTGAAATTAATGCCAATGTTCTCTTACCCAGGGGAAGCTAGTCTGTCCTTATTATTACAAGAGTGATATGGCTAAGCATGACAATAATTCTCCATCCATAAGCTTTATATAAACAAATGCAATTATGAGCCTATTCTTGTTTTTAATTCTTGTCATGTTTATTTATTCCCTCGCTCTTTAAAATTTCTAAAGGGCTAATCCACATAAAAAGACTGTTAGGAACATACTGCAATGTGCAATAAATGTTCTTCATTGCTGATAAAGGAAACAGGAAATTTATACCTAGATCCTGTTGTTTGGGTGTAGAAAATATATTTTTTCTAATGCGTTCACAATATTGACAGTTATAGGAAGAGTGCATTCCTTCAATTTTAGCACTTTTGATCCAAAGTATAAATAACTTCTTTATAGCCCATTTCCCACAAATATGATACTGATATACTCATTCACAATTTTCTATATATATCTTGAGTCATAATATGTTGATATTTTCACTATGTCTCTTATGACATGACTATTGGTGCAATACTTCATAATAAAAATATATTTTCTATTCATTAATGTCTATGTCAGTTTGTGTTTCTTCCCCAGGTATATTGGATCTACTTTATCACATGCATCTTGTACCTAGCTTTTCACATGCAGCCTGGTTTTTATCTTAGAACCTGGCATCTGTACTGGTGTTATACTGACTAACAAACTCATTATGTGGAATATCACTTTCAACATGATAAGAAAGCCATGTGCTTAAGATAAAGCATTAATTTATCTGTTTTCTTTTTAATCATGCTGTATACTTTACCCTAAATAAACTGTGTTATCTCTACATCTAAAAAATGAAATTTTGGTAGCAAGTACTTGAAAAAGTACATCTGAGACTCATATAATTTATTTAGTTTTTGAAAAGTCCAGCATTTCAGCTGGGCTTCCCTATACAACTTTACAAAAAGCATTGTCAACAAAATATTTATTTCTCTGTATACACAGTTGATGCATATTGCTGTTACAAAAAATACAATGCCTCTCAAAGAAACAAAGAACTGGCATTCACCCAGAGTACCTGCAACTTGTTTGTACATTTTGCCTTCAGATTAAAAAAAAAAAAAAATCAATCGGTCTTGATGGCAATTTCTGATTGTTATATGTCTTAGAGGGCTCATATATCACGGGCAATATGAGATGAGTGTTTGAAAATTCTTTTTTCATACCTCCATTTTGATACTAGTTTAATAAACTGTGATTAATAATACATATTGTAAACAATGCAGCACTATCTATGAGTCTGACTTATATGCTTCACTATCACCTGACACAGATAACACAATGTTTACATAATATAGTTGATCTAAGATGATTGGTAACTTCTATTACAATATATATTTTTTCAGGCTTAATAAATATCGGTAAGCAACTCTCTTCAAGAGTTTAGCTGTCACTGAAACTGAACTTTTGTATGTTTTATACTAAGCATAGATATTCTCCTTCTCCTTCTTCAGATCCTAATATATTAGCATTATAATCAGCATAATGCAAGAGGGCTTAGACAAAACATTATTATTGCTAGTTATGGAATTGTCATCTTCAAACCACAATTTTAAATTAACATTGTAAATTAAGTCAGAAATTACCTCAATATAATTAAATTCATAGATGCTGGACACAAAATATCAAGCCTATATATTGCAAAGATACCTTGGTCTCATTTAAAACATATTTGGACACATTTTGAGAAGGTCACTGAAGCAATGGATGAGGGTAAAATGATTCACACTGCCTACCTTGACCCGTCAAGTCATTTGACATAATACCGCACTTGGGCATTGTTGACAAACTTAAGAGGTTAGTATAAACCCATATGTCACTTGGTGCAGCAGTTAGCATTATTGCCTCACAGCAAGAGGCTCTCTGGTTCAATTCTCAGTTGGGGTGTCTTCTGTGAGGAGTCTGCATTTCCTCCCTGTGGTCATGTCGGTTTCCTCTGGGTGCTTTGGTTTCCTCCCACATTCCAAAGACTTGCAGTAGGTGGAGTGAATAGTCTTAAATGGCCATAGGTGCAAGTGTGTATGTGTAAGTGAGTGGTATAGATGAACTACCGTTGCAGGGCTAGCCACCCAGTGGTGTAAAACTTGACTCGAGATGATTGTCACTCTTGAAAGTGACACCCTGACCTCATGCGCAAAATGGGAAAAGGGGGTTCAGGATGGATGGATGGATGGATAGCCAACTGGCTCACAGACAGGACCCAGGAAGTTTGAAATGCAGATTCCACCTCTACAAAGAGGCCAGTCACAAGAGGAATCCCTCAAGGATCGGGGCTTGGTCTGCTCCTTTTTGGCATTTACTTCTCAGATGTCAAGACCAGTGTCAATCGTCTCTGGATGACTACATTTGCAGATGATTGCAAATCAGAAGCAGTCATTGAATCCCACACTGACACAAATATTCACCAGGAGGGGCTGACACAGACAAACAACTGGTGTCAGAGCCATGGACTAAAACTAAATGCCAAGTAATGAATAATAGTATCCTCTGGGAAGTCATCCAACCCTGGTAACTATCATATTCACAACACAACCCATAGACCTGACCCAGTAGTCACGGACTTAGGGACACACGTAGAGAATAATCTACCCTTTAACCATCATGTCTATAGTAGTGAGGAAATTATTTTATGTTGCACAACTTATAAACAAAAGTGTGGCATCTAGGTCCAAGGAAGTCATTGTTTAACTGTATTCAGCATTTATGAAACCTATCATTGAGTACAATGCCCCCTTTGGTATGTACTTGACCAGGCATATCCAACAACTGGAACATCCACGGACGGTCCTCACTAAAAGAATACAAGATATAATTAACATGTCCTATACAGACCACCTCAAGGCCCCATCCCTATATTCTGTCTTATACAGGCTCTTGAGGGGAGATCTATGCCTGGCATGCAGGGCATTGTTATACCCGACTCTGATGGACCTCCTGCATATCTACAAAACAAGTAGCACCAGAATTACCCATTCTAACGACTTAAACCTTGCCTGTGATATAAATAGGACCTGCTGGAGAGAAATATATGTATTCCAGAGACTACCCCATCTCTGGAACAAGCTCCCCTTCCATGTGAATCAGAGTTCCTCCCTAACCCAATTCAAGTGTAACTTGGACAATTAGATGGGGAACAGGAAATCCATCCCTAGTTTGACACCATTGTCTGTAATGGACATAGGCAGCCCATAAATGGTTCGTTTCCTAGGCCTCTGCTTGTAAATGTTTCACCTCCCAAACTCCTGATTACACTTATCAAGGGTACCAGAACTTGTCAGAGATTTGGGATGCATGACTAGGCTTAAAAATACCCTTGTTGTCATTAGCCTAGTAAAAATCTATGAACTTATAACATACAAGATTATGCATAATATTATTATTAACAGTATGCCAAGATTTAGTCACTTTTTTGAAAAGGATGCACTGATCTCTGGGGATTCTTTTTTTTCAATTCTGTTTATTAAGTATTGTGAACAACTAAAATCTTATTGTTTTTTTTATTTACTGAATACAATATCTAAACAACTTTCTTCATCTTATTATGTTCAAAAGACATAACTGTTTTCATCTTTTTGACATTTGAAGTTACAATGGCAAGTAAACTGATTGGTAATACTATTACCACGCAAAAAAAGTCAGGCTCTGTATCAGAGAAAGTTACTTTCAGCTCCAGTAACAGTATTATTGAGATTAGCTACTTGTGAGGTATGTGTTTTCATCTTGTTTTTGGCATGCCATATAAAGCCTTGATCTTTCTCTTATTCCATGCAGTACTTCCTTACATTTTTAAAATTTGTTTTATCACTTCAGTCAAGCTTTAATTGAACATGCTAACATCCTTTTATCTATCTATCTGTCTGTTAGTCCATCAGTTTGTTATTCAGGTGAGTGGGCTGATCCACATACAATTCTCTTCTCTGACCTAGGTCAATATAAAGTACATAAGGCTGCAACAGTGCAGAGAGCACACACTTTGATGCAGAAAGCATACAATATTAAGTAACACACATAATACAGACAGCAGGTAAACCGTACATGTAATGAAACTGACGTATGCAAGGACAAATACATACCTTCTAAAATGCATATACAGTTATTAAACAAATGTTATACTGCAGAGAGAATTTTGTTTTCACATCACCTCAAGGGGTTTGGTTATTGATTGATTTTGTTTATTTCACCCATTATTTAAAATACAATCAAATTGCTGTTTATATACGTGTCCTTAATTTGGCTTGAAAACATGCAGTGTTGTTTATTTTTTAATGTCTGTGGGTAACTGGCACCAGCAGGCAAACTTGGTCTTACTGACCACTCTCCCGCCTATTACTGAACTAAATCAGGGACTAGTAAACATGATTACATCTTCATTATTACTTCTGACTGAATTGTGTAAGATTTAAATTGTACCTTAGAGAGGAGGAGTGATAAACAGTGACTTATGAATACTATTTTAATGACACTGTAGAAACCAATGAGACTGCTCTTCCTGTTATCAGAAGCCAGTGAGCTTTTTGAATGGGAATGTAGTTAATTGGTTTTAGTTCTGCCAGACAGAAAAATCTGTTGGCTTTGTTTACAGTAGTTTGAAGCATTCTTGTACCTGTAGTAGATTGAGGAGCTGTTAATGGTAGACCATAGACTAATTTCTGCAATAGCATACTCTTTGCCAGGGATTTTCTTGTATCAGGTGTATATAATTTTCAAATCTGGTAGCAGATTATTAACTGAAACAGTACTTTGTCATCTGCAATGATCTTTGCAAGAAAGAATGTTATCTATAAAATACCTAAGTAAGTTTTATTTCACTTATGGAATTGTTCAGTGGGTTTCTTATATGACCGGTGTCATACCTCTCAATCTCTTAGTGCAAGAAATCTGGACAAAGCCTGACAAACTGGGGGGACAAAGGCCCAAAAATAGGGACAGATTTTAAATATTCCCCTTATAAGCTTAGAAAGTTGCTAAAGTAACAAGATTTGGATTAACATACATTTTATGAAAGAGTTGAAGTCTGAAACTCAAATGTATGTCCTTATTTAGTAACTTCATTCCTTAGATCATCCCAGTGGTTTTCCAGAAACCACAAATTTTATATGAGCATAAGACCAAAAATATGAGGGAAAAATCTGGACATTCTGAGAAAATCTGGACAGCTAAGAGGTATGACTGTTGTGGAATTACTTAATTATTCCACTGTTTCAAATACCCTGAGGACAGATTTGTTAGTAATAACAGATAATTTATTATTTGAGAGAAATTTCCAGATAGAAATATAATCTGAATATAATTTGTGTTTAAAAAGATGAAAAGGATTATCACAGTTGAGTAACAGCAGATTATCAGCTTTTACAAAGGGAAAGCTTAGTTTTATGTAATTAAGCAATAAGAAAAAGTGAATTGGTTCTAGTAATGAATCTTGTGAAACTCCACAGTAAAATAATCAATTGTCCAAGACAGTCAGTTGCCTGATGATACCTGATAGTTTCCATTTGAAAGGTAAGCTTGAAACCAGGACATGATACCATGATGTTGCCCTTTTTGTTATAAAGTTTTTATATCCATTGTCAAAGGAATTAGCTGGGACTAAAGATATGTAACTGGATATCTCTGTTATTTGACCTGTCAGCATTTGTCTCACTGCAACAGTGTTCATTAAACTATACTTCCTCCATTGCTCCTAAAGCCTGCTTGTTTCTCCAGAAGGTGCAACTCTTATAACTCTTATGAAGCATTCAGTCCTTCCAATGGTGAGAGCAAAGCAACACAGAGTACAGCCATGACAATTCTAAGGAGGCGGGTTTTGTAGCTTTAAGGTCCTACTCCACAGTGTGCATGCCCATAACTGCCTGCTGAACATCATCTCCCTGCAATCTATTGGCCCATTTGTTCATCTCAGGGCAAGAGCCATTCCTGGACCATTTATTATTTGAGAGTTGAAACCTGATCACAGGACCATAATGCTTACAGCTCTCCGGTCTGTTTCTGGTCACACTCTACTCATGTCCACGGTGGTTGGCATGATACTTGTGTCACGTGGAATGTCCAGTTATACCCTCTCCTCATATATGTATGCTTCTACACACATGACGCAGAGGGATACCATCACCTGTTTGGCTGAACCAGTCTTCCAGCCCTAGTCTACACCCTACTCATTGCCTGTAGGCCTCTGCCTGCATTGTGGCAATTGGATAAATGGAACCACAAATCTCTTCTCACAGGATGGGTCAGCTGGCATCAACTGTTCACTCCCACTGTCCTGTGACCAGCTCTTTCAACACCCAAGCAACTAGCTGACCTTGGGTTTTCTGGGCAGTAGTCAGACATTATCCTTCTATGCCATAGAGCAGGTATTTTATGGTACGTTTGTGACAAAATTGCCATAAATTCTGTTGTTCTGTGGTACAGAAGGATGAAGTCATGATGGGGGTTGGCATAATGGTCAAGGTGTTTACCTCACAAACAAGAGCTTTGGGGGTTGATTCTCACCAAAGGAAATTGGCAAGGCTTAAAATAGCCCAGAAGGGCAACTAGCCTAGTACTTACCTATGAACTGTGGAACCATTCAATCAAGATATATTAGTAGGCCTGACTGCTGGTATAAATAAAAAAAAAAAAAAAACATCCTGGAAGACAGATTTGAGGAACTAGTCCTGCCTTGACCATTGTGTGTGCATTCTGGATTTAATTTTCAGAGCTTCCTTTAGCCTACTGCGTGAATCTGAGCAAGTCACTTAACAAGAAATTGCCCATGGGTAACCCCTGTAAAGGCACTATGTGTCCATTGGGCCTACCTGGTCAACAAATGGATATTATTATCATTATATAGCATATACTGCTGTGTGGATTGCCAAACAGAGTTTCAGAATCAGTGTGTTACAGTCAGTTTAACACAGACAAAATACAAAGCAACCAACCAAAAAAAGAAAATCAGTATACTTCCTACTGGATAGAAAGCAGAAAACTTGGCACAGTTTCACTGAAGTAGTCTTCATGGAACCCTCACATTTAAAAAAACAATTGCACTCACTGTACAGTGCTATGTCTCACAAATGGATAGTACAGGGTACACTGCCTATACAAAGAAGTCTACAATAAACTGAAACAGTTGATGCAGTAAGTTGAAAGGTACATTTATTGCAGATAGACATTTGCTGACTCTGATACAATGACTGGCAAGTTTTTGGTACTATATCACACAAGCATTGCTATACATAATATAACTTAAACATGCTTGGATACTGCTAATGCTGCAAGTTGCATACGGCCTGCTGTTTTTCAGCTTCCTCCTGACATTAACTGCCCTCAGTCTTGTAAGGTAAGATACATGTGGCAGAGTTATATACAAATACTTTAAAACCAAAAACATTTTGAAGGTACCAATACAAGATGACATGTTACCAGAAGTTAAAATTTGTTTTGCTCCTTTAAAAAACGTAGTATTTGGGTGTTTTTTTTTAAAGACAGGAAATATTCACACTCTTTTGCTGTTGCTTGAAATTAACACATCCATAAATTCCCAGTTTATGCTTATTTGAATCATTTGGAAAAGGTGAGAAGAAAAGTTGGATTCACAAGGTCCATTGCTATCACAATTTGAAAATTGTCATGTATTAGACTTCGCTGTGATTTGATATGTAACATACACATTCTGTGAAAATATAACAAAAAAGCTGGCAATCTGTGTTATTTTTAGAAGCTCTTCTCAATAAATTTAAAAGATTTGCAGCAGGAATAGCAATGAATGTAATTTCCATTTACAAATGCACCTAATCTGTTGTGAACTGGTTTCCAAACCAAAGTATGAACTTGAACAAATGTGCTACAAAATAATGATACAGTTAATACCTTCACAATTTGATTAAATGCTGTTTTCCTGGTATAAAGAGATTCTCAAAACAAATGTTCTTATATATCCAGAGACTCTTGCCCTGTGCCTCTAAAAAACAAAACAAATCAATGACCAGTGGTGTTAATATTTACAAAATTACCTGGTTCTCTGTACATTTCAAACCATATGAAGGCAAAATGGTTTTCCGAGAAGCTTTTGAAAGGCCAGTAGGAGCACCTACCGACACCGGAAGTATGAAAAAGTAATGACAGTGAAACATTTCAAACAAGTGTTTTATAAGCTAAGTAGAACACTTCTTGGATGCCAGTAAAATGATGTGCTTTATAACAGTGGTTGGCACCTTCTAACATTCTGCCCTTCACTGCAGTAATACATTGATGTATATTAACATAAGATGAAATTATATAAGTGCCAGCACCCTTCACACATAATTTTAGAGAAAAGCAACTGGCTGACATAAATCCACATTATGGTTATGCTATATTGTTCAATGCAGTTCACTTCCAATGAAAATCTCTGGTGCTGGGGTTTGGTATGGAGTAATGGATGTTTGACCATTCCATGCTTTTCCTGAGCTTAGGAGAGTATTTAAGAAATGTGAGATGAATGGAATGTTGGAGAAGTGAATCCACTAGACAATGTATTTGGAGATTTATACTTATATTTCTGTAGTGACTTCAGAATGACAATACCAAAATCCTGAGAAACAAAGGGGGGGGGGGTACACAGCTTTGTTAAATCTTTGTTTTATTTGCAGATGTTATGCCACTAAGCAGGTCATTGGGCCTATTATGATTAGCCCTACTTAATGGTTCTCATGTTTTCATAAAATAGAATGACTCCATCAAATCTACACAATTTTAAAGATGAAGAATCATCTACAAATAAGTCAGACGTACCCTTCTTGAGGGGGAGATATGTTACAAATAGGCAAGCTTCCTACATTGACATGAAAATTATTATAACTATCTTCTAACAATGAGTATATGCTTCTCCTCTGACTGTTGCTATATATTGCTTTTTATTGTTTTTGCTCTGTCTTATCTTATATCCCTCATTGTGCTTATCTTGTATCGTATTGGCATTTGTAATGCTGTTCCCTTGTTTAACTGCTGCGTTAACTTCCTACATTTTTGGCTTACATACCATGAAGCAACAAAACTGTAATAATGAGGTTTTTCCTATCAAAAGGACATTATTTTTGTAATCTAAACTGGGCTGTCCATTCAAACACTGACTTAATAAACAAAACAAAAAAGATATATAACATATACCTGCACTTCTTCTTTCGGCTTTTCCCAGTTAGGGGTCACCACAGTGGATCACCTGTTTGTTCATGATCGGCAGTGGAGTTTTATGGTGTCGAGTTGCCAGCCCGGCACCCAACCTTCCACAGAAGGCACACACACGCACACACTCACACCTAAGGCCAATTTAGAGTGTCCAATCCACCTACAGCATGTCTTTGGGAGGAAACCGGAGCACCTGGAGGAAACCCACATGACCACAGGAAGGATATGCAGACTCCACACAGAAGGCACCCCAGTCGAGGATCGAACTGCAGAACTTCTTGCTGTGAGGCGGCAATGCTAACCACTGCACCACCACGGCCACCCCGTAGCATGTTCCTGCACTACAAACTCAAAAAAACCCTGATAAAGAATTATATTGTTACTGCATTGATGATGTATCATTATGTGATATTTGTAATTTAGAATCAGAGCTGGACTTAGGCCACTAAGCTGCTTGGTGGAGGGAATGTACATTTCCATACTTTGAGGATATCGGAATCTGAAATGCATTGTTGACAAGGAAACCAACATTATGATCAGTAAAGGGTCAATCTGGCATGAGAGATGTGTACTGGGGTGTAGAAAAGCCCACATGTGACAATGCAAAAACCACTGCTGCACTGTTTCACAGATAGAGAAATAGAAGTCAATGCTCTGAGTTCACTCCTAGTTTAAAAGTTAACATCAGTGTATTATTTTAGCTAGCTTATAAATAAAATGACTGACAGGAGTAGCCAGAACTGTGATGTACAGACCTTTAAGACAGTCTGCAGTAAAGAGAAGATATATTTTCATATGATAAGCTTTCACTGATCATACAAGATGTAAGGGCCATAAGAGGAAACCTGGAAGAGATACTAGAATTATTTGACTGCAGTCATCTAACAAATGATTCAGTTAATGGAAAAAAACACAAATTGTGCCTAAAAATTCAAACAAAAAGAGAAAGTGTAAGCTCTAAGCAAAGAAATCAACAAATTAAGAACTAAGTAAAAAGACACTGCAAACAGTTCCTGGCAGCAGAATGTTGGGTTAGCATGAATACCTGAGACAGTCGTATAGCAAAATATAAGGAAAGTTGTGAGTTCAGCCCAGCTGACTATATTTTGTTTGGGATTTGGCAAATTAGTCACGTTCTGCTTACCCCGTTAGTATGACTTCAGTATTTTGAGAATGCAGAACCACAGGGGTAAGAAAACTTTCCACTTACCCACAAAGCTGAGTGATCTTGGAGTTAGTATGTTTAGAAGGACAGGAGTTTCAGGGGATGCAGCCCCAACATGGAGGTATAATGAGGATTGCCCCAGCAAAAACTTTTTTTTGTTTGTTTTATTTAAAGTCAATAACTTCCTTTGTGCTTTGATCATAGTAACTTTGATAAGTCACTATGAACCAATGAAATGTACCTAATGAAGAGGCTTATGGGAAAAATGCTTGCTGTTTCTGAGGACTTTGAAAGTGGAATCAAATAGAACTAGATTCACAGGTTCAAAGGTGGTAACTAGGCTATCAGTGTAAGAGCCATTTTGAGCCTAGCCAGATTTACCAAAATATTGCTGAAATGTGTCAATACCCCAGGGAGTTTTGTGGTTATGATATAGTGTGTATGCATATCAAGCATTCACAGGCTTCCTCTGTCCATTAAAGACATAGGTGCCAAACCAGCAGAAAAATTAAAACAGGGTCAGGGTGACTTTTGCTTCACATGGATGTGAAGCCTGTTCCAGAAAAGTTGTAATCTCTGAGATATATACCTGTCCCTCCAATATCTGCTGTGTATGTCGCATGCAAGGTCTTAGGTACTTATATGCCTTGTAGGCTAGGCATAGATTGCCACACAATAGTCTATAGGAGACCGAATACAGGGATAGGTCTTTAAAAGCATTAGCACAGGACTTGTTATTTATTCCCTGTATTCTTTCTGTGAGGAACCTCTGTGCGTTCCAAGTTGTTGGAAGTGCCTGGTCAGGTACATGTTGAAAGGTGCATTGTACTTGATTATTGGTCTGATGAGGGATGAGTACAATGGAACAATGATTTCCTTGGACCTGGATGCTATGCCCTTATGCATAAGCTATGCAATGTAGAATGATTTTCTCACTATGGTGATCAAAGGTCACCTAGCTTGCAATCATCTGAAATCTTGATCAGCCAGAAGCCCTTGACATTTGCCTTGTCCTCAGGGAAGTAAATGTCAAAAAGCAGGGACCCCAGCACTGATACCTATGGAATTCTGCTAGTGACTGGCCTATCTTTACTTCCTGTGTTCTGTCACTAAGCCAGCCAACTAGCCATTGGGTGATTTAAACGTTTATGTCCAATTTTGCAAGCTTATCTATTGTGCTAGAGTGAAGTATTGTGCCAAGCACTGTAGCTAGGTCAATAAATAGTGCACATTGTTTTGCTCTCATTCATGGTTTAGTGAGCTTCTTGAAGGAGTCCACCATGCTAAGTATGCATGGCCTGCCTGTAGTTTTCTTATGTCATTTTTTTATCCGATCCATGATAATTCCTTCCATGGCCTTCCTTATGAGAGTAATCAGACATATGGGTCTGTAGCTCCCCAATTCTGTGGAAGGACCCTCTTATGAGCAGGGATAATGATTACAGTCTTCTATTCACTAGGCACAAGGCCTATCTGGACGCTATAGTTAAATAGAGAGTCTAGCAGGCCTGACAGGTCATGTTTCATGCTTTTCAGGAGGCATCCTGGGATATTATCATGGCACATTGAAGCAGTGTTCCTGATCTTGCAGAGCACAATGAGGACCTGCTTCTTAGTGATAGTTGTTGGTGAAATAGTGGAGAGTATTTCCTGGGGGTTGACTACTGGGGGTGACAGGGGAATATAGTTGGAGCTAAGTATATTGACTATCAGATCTGCTATATCCTCTGACTCCAAATAAGTGGTTCAGTTCACCTTTAGTTCGACACAGTGCTGGTTGTTACCTTTAAGGATTCAAACATAACTGAAGAAAGCCTTATGATTGTCCTTAGATGCAGAGTCTATTTCTATGACAAATGTAGCTTTAATTGACTTAGTTAGTCCCTTGAATTGCTTGTTCAGATTGATGAGGGCATTTTTATCTTACTGAGCAACACCCTTCCTGTTTTTGGACATGATTTTCTTTCTTTTGTTCTACAACCTGCCTTTACTGGGATTATACAAGGGTGACTTGTTTTTAGAGGTTGCCTGTGTTTATTTCAGGTAGGTATAGCTGTCTCTGTGCAGCTATGTATGTGATTGTACACCGTTTCGGCAGCTTTGTTCTTTGGATTTGGGGGGACTTTGGAATTTTGCTACTGTCACTGAATAGGAGGTAGCTGGCCTTGGAACCATTTTTAAATGTTCTGAGGTTAGCTAGGATCCTGGATTTACTATTTATTTCAAAGAATACAGCTTTGTAGTCCAACATAACAAGTGAGGACTTTACATAAGGGGAAGTGCCACATCCCCCCATGTTTGTGAGGACCAGGTCAAGGAGTCAATAATGGTGGTGCAAAAAAGAGAGAGAGAGAAAGAGAGAGAGAGAGAGAGGAGACTGCATCTGCAAGAGTGAGAAGCTATAGTCTAGACAGACACTGACAGCGAGTGAGATATATTCTGGAGAATTAGATGTGCTTTCTGTAGGTAGGACATAGTCTGAGGTATGTTCTGGAGAATTTGACATGCTTTATTTAGGACAGGGTCTGAGGTATATTCTGGAGAATTAGACATGATTTATGCAGGACATGGTCTGAGGTATGTTCTGGAAAATTACAGACGCTTTATGTAGGACATAGTCTGTGGTATGTTCTGGAGAATTAGGCATGCTTTATGTAGGACATGGTCTGAGGTATGTACTGGAGAATTAGACTTGCGTTATGTAGGATATTCTTTGAGGTATGTTCTGGAGAATTAGACATGCTTTATGTAGGATATGGTCTGAGGTATGTTCTGGAGAATTAGACATGCTTTATGTAGGACATGGCCTGAGGTATATTCTGGAGGATTAGACATGCTTTTTGTAGGACATGGCCTGAGGTATATTCTGGAGAATTAGACATGATTTATGCAGGACATGGTCTGAGGTATGTTCTGGAAAATTACAGACGCTTTATGTAGGACATAGTCTGTGGTATGTTCTGGAGAATTCGGCATGCTTTATGTAGGATATGGTCTGAGGTATGTTCTGGAGAATTAGATATGCTTTATATAGGACATGGCCTGAGGTATGTACTGGAGAATTAGATTTGTTTTATACAGGATATTCTTTGAGGTATGTTCTGGAGAATTAGACATGCTTTATGTAGGACATGGACTGAGGTTTATTTTGGAGAATGAGACACGCTTTATGCAGGACATGGTCTGAGGTATGTTCTGGAGAATTAAACATGCTTTATGTAGGACATGGCCTGAAGTATATTCTGGAGAATTAGACATGCCTTATGGAAGACATAGTCTGATGTATGTTCTGAAAAAATGGACATGCTTTATGTACAACATGGATTGAGATATGATCTGGAGAGTTAGATGTGCTTCATGTAGGACATGGTCCATGGTATGTTTTGGAGAATTAGATGCACTTTATGTAGGGCTTTGTCTGAAATGTGTTCTGGAGAATTAGACATGCTTTATGTAGGACATGGTCTGAGTAACGTTCAGGAGAATTTGATGCACTTTATGTAGGACATGGTCTGAGGTATGTTCTGGAGAGTCAGATGTGCTTTATGTAGGACATGGTCTGAGGTATGTTCTGGAGAACTAGAAGTCTTTGATAAGTAGTGCTGGCACAA